>NC_092086.1:31745495-31875628 GCF_045679555.1 Salvelinus alpinus | reverse complement strand
AAATCTATCCTTTCGTAAAAAACATGTTGAAAGATGTGAGAGCTCACATTAAGCTGTGTCTCTCTCTCTCTGAGGGGGGCGTGTCCTCTACAATCCTACAAATCCTTACCCACATACGCAGTCAGGCACTAGCCTTTTGGGGGTCCTAAGCCCAAAATGTTGACTTTTTAACGTTCATTTCCTGCAATCTTACACATTTTGCCATGGATCATAGAGATAATGTTTCAGTTTTATAGCAAGGGCACATTTTGCAGTTTTACAGGTAATGCCTTGCAATTCTACACATTTTGCCATAGGGTGCAGAGAAATGTTTGCCGTTTTTAAGCTAATTTCCTTAAATTCTACACATTTTGCCTTGACTTATGGTATGTTAATATGATATCTGAGTGAGAGTTACTTACCAGAGCTGGCTAGGCTAACTTGCTGACATGGGCTAATTGAGTGACTGCCAGTGACCCCAACTGAATTCCTAATATTTGGAAAGTGATCTGCGGGCCGTGCCGCCTGTTACCCAATTCCTTGCATAGAGCATTACCTTTGGCCAAGGGTGTGCTGGTATATGCAATCTCAGTGGTACATCTCCTGCTATCGCAAAGAACAACGGGCAGTGCGTATTTTTGTGCGATGTGAAAAGATCTATGCTGGCTAGACCGTATCTCTCCCAGTCTTGGTTCACCACCTCGGGATGGAACCTCCAATCCCTGTATAGGGGATTCCCTCTGGACAACAAGTTCGCTCTCACATTCAGTACGCCTGGGACATGACTCACGTGTAGTGAAAGTAGGTGTGCCCTGCTCCACAAAATAATCCTGACAGCTATTCTGTGTAGATGCAGAGAGCGAGTGCCACCCTGGCAGTTGATGTATGCCACCCCAGTAGTATTGTCTGTCCCAACAAGCTCTTACAGTCTCACTGCAGAATTAGACATTCATCCACGTTCTCCAAATGTCAAATTTCAAAGTTGTTCCAAACGCCAAATTTCAACGTTATTTAGTTAGTCTTACTGCTCTGTATCGTTCCATTTCTCCAAACATCACATTTTGAAGCTAAGGGTTAAGTTTAGGCACTCATTACGAATGGTTAGCGTAAGGGTTAAGGTTTGGGATAGTGGGATCAGTAGTGGGATCAATAGTGGGATCAGACACACAACCTTCTGATCCAGAGTTGCAGTCATTCCAATGGGTAACGGTTAAGGTTAGGGATATGGTTGAACAGGGAGAGGCACTGTTGGAACAACATGATGTGGCTGTCCGATAGCGTAGCCCGATAAGAGAGAGATCCCAGTATTCTATTTTATGTGTGGGCATCAAAGAGCTCTTTTTCTGGTTGATCTTGAACCATAACTCTTTGAGGTGGGTTACAAGGGAAGCCGTGTCTCATACCGCTTGCTTGGGTGCTATAGCCTCCACACACTTGCTGAACGTACGGGAAGATAGGGCTAGCCCGAAGGGAACAGCAAGGTATTCGTAGGCTGTGTCTTCAATGGCGAACCTGAGAAGCTTCCTGTGAGCAGGCAGAATATTTATGTGAAAATAAGCATCCTGAGGTCGACTGGTGAACCAGTTGCCTTGACAAATAGAGCAAGACAGCACATTGATAGTAAGCATATGGAACGTGAACTTCCTCAAGAAGCTGTTGAGGACCCGTATGTCCAAAAGGGAACCAGGAAGTACCGGGAGTATAAGCCTAGATTGTTACAATGAGCGAAGGGGGGGAACATAAGAGCGGACTCAGAAGAGGAAGCCGGGATGAATGCACAAAAAGGTTTATTGATCACAGAGAAATGGGGAGTGCAGAACCGGGGTAGCTCAGAAAAACCAGGAGGGTGGAGTGAGGTTGGAGTTGGCTGAGTAGAACAGGTCCTGAGGGGAATCGAAGGTGATGGTGGTGAGTGATATACAGAGCAAGGTGGTTGGTGGTGAGATGTGGAACAGGAGACAGGAGCCAGAGACAGAGCGGTAACTGCAAGGAGAGGACACAAATGGTGTAAGGCAGGAAAACGAGCAAAGCAGCACAACAGGATCTTGAGAATAGACAAAAGGCTAGAATGATAACTGACTGAGCAGAGATTACGATCTGGCAGAGTGGAGGTGGCAGGAATGAGTATGTGGAGGTGGCAGGAATGAGTATATGTAGAGGTCTTGATTTATGGGACGATTTGCAGCTGGTAGGGATCTGCTCTGACTCCAGCACACCTGTCTCCAACCACACAATCACAACTGCAGGTTAAGACAATACCGGATGAACACCAGAGGGCGTAGTGGGCGCAGATGTGACATAGATGGCTCAAAGCCACTGATATTACTCTGCCCCTTTGATTAGTAGAGAGGAAATTGTCTGCTCTAGTATGCAGTCTGAGTCGCCATTTGCTATTGAAACCAAAACTCTGTTGAAAATGGGTGGCTTCATAGAGAACTGCAGTCTGTACCCCTTTATGACTGTGGACAAGACCCAGGGCTGGACTGCCAGTTCCCTACTCTTGCGGTGAGTCGCCCACAAGTCTGATGACTCTCACACACCAGTGTCATATTTTTGCTCTGTACCCTAGGCAAGGCGCCTGGATGCAACAAACTTTTGTATTACAAAGCACAGTGTTAAAACACTGGGCAATTTGTCTTCCTGCCTCTCTTGCTTGTGAAAGCGCCAATGAGAGAGTTATGGCACAGGGGGTGAGGCCCCTCCCATCTTCCCTGTGAGCGGATGCATAGAGATTAGCTGCTCTATATGAGCGGCAGGGTTTTAGGACAAGGACAAGGAGTGAACTGTTGGATGCTCCTCAGAAGCCCTTCTTTCCCCCAAGGGATTCAGGGTGCAGGACCCTGATGCGGTAGCAGCGAAAGACCGCTTCCCCTACTGTTAGCCTCTGTTAGGAGAGCCGAACTGTGGGTTAGCTGCCTGCTGCATTTCTGTGGGTTTTGAGTTACGTTAAACCCTGAAGCCCTGGCTCGTGGAAGGGGAGACCGGGTTACCACAGTACCCAGGTCTACAGGGCAAGCAGAAGTTGAAGGCTTCACCTTCATTCTTGCAGAGTTTGTACTTCTGCTGCATGGTTAATTCGGCACTATAGGAGCATCAAGGAAATCTGCCTATTCTTTGTACGAGAGGTTGGACAAGTTGAACCACACCGCTCTCTCCCCCGCGCGCCATAAGACTCATGGTGCACCCACAGCCTCTGGAGGCTCGGAAGTTGAGATCTGCAATGACGCAGATCTTGTCCCATTGGTCCTGGTTGGCTGTACCTTTGACTTAGAGAATGCTCATCTCTTGTAACAAATCGACCTGGTAAGCCAACAGTAGAGACGTTACATTCAACGCCCGTACTGAACATGCCACAGACACGTATACCTTTTGGAATATGGAGGCGGTGAAGCACTCCATCTTCCCAGGGAGATCAGTGCTGTTCATACTTTCCTCCCATTGAACCAGTCCCTCTTGGCACTGCCACCCCCCATGGGTGCAGGCCATGTATTTGTCATTGCGTGCTGATGTGCGCTGAGGGAGGAAGAGTACCTCGAGCCAATGGTCTTGAATCTCCTTTTCCTCCTCTCCCTACTTTCACTTCTCGTCCTCCTTGCTGTTTCATCTTGATACAGCAAATCGAGGACCCCGTATTCCATAAGGTATGTGGGGTAGCCTCAAGACAAGTTGTTTGGGGGCTGCTCTGCACACTCGCCGATGGAGGGAGTTTACAGGCAGTGCCCTACAATGTACACAGTACTTGTATTATTAAGCAAGTAAATCCAAGACACTCAATTTAGAATGTATGTTACGTTTCGTATGGTATGTATTAATTTGTGGATGTCCATCACCCATTTTGTATGATATGTTAGGAATAACAATTTGTATTATATGTTACGAATTTGCAAATCATACAATATGTTATGAATTTGCTAAATTTACAATATGTTACAAAATCTGCAAAACGTATGTTATGTTATGAATTCTAGCTAGGTGGCTAGGATAATAACGTTAGCTAGCTGGCTAGGATGCTAATGTTAGCTAGCTGGTTAACGTTAGCTAGTCAGCTAGCTTGCTAAATAGTGATTTTCGTAAATTAACTTTGTCTCTACATT
The DNA here is from genome assembly GCF_045679555.1 of Salvelinus alpinus. NCBI lineage: Eukaryota > Metazoa > Chordata > Actinopteri > Salmoniformes > Salmonidae > Salvelinus > Salvelinus alpinus. The sequence continues at coordinate 31,871,555 of NC_092086.1, read as the reverse complement.
AACTAACATATTCCTCTCAACTGTACATTTTTTTGCATGATTCGTTTTAATTACTTACATTTGCTTCCATCCTAGTATTTTTGTCAGCCATCTTTGCTGAAGAATATCTCCAGCACAGGGTCGCATACCGTCAAATTAGTCATGAGAACCACTCGATATGATTGGTCATAGCCCAGTGGTCGTCGCAGAGGATTTGCATAAAGTTGGGAAATTTTTAACTTTTTTACATCCTCCCACGCCACGTTTATGCCACCCAACAGTCCCCCGCTCTCCGCTTCCCAAGGCTTTTCTTCCATTGAAAATAAATGGGAAGCGGTGTTTCAATGCACGGCACCACATGCTAGTGTACACGGCAGGGCAAAAGAGCTTTCATTGTCTGCTTATATACCCCCTTTATTTATTTATCCTATAGTTCAGGGAGAATACTGTAAGAACAGCCCATGTTCTGAATTCTGTCCTCTACATTTCAAAAGTCTTAGCTTGCTCATTAATGTCTTAATTGAAATTACGTATTGCCTCTTATCCGCTCGTCATTCCCTTATGCCATAGTTTGTACATCGCAATTTTAAGTAGAAACCACATTAGTTTAAGCAAGTCAGCCATATCCACTATATTTCTTAAAAATGCAGTAAATGAGGTTGAATATCTGTTTCGTTGCCAGACAAGACTCCGTTGATAGCCAGGTGTAGCTGTGGTAAGGATTTACTCCATGGTGCTGAAAAGAAAGCTCTGCTGTTGGGACAGCTTTATGTAGGCCCTAACAGTTTGTGGGCACTGTTTGTCACCGTTATAGTGCAATTAATGTATTGTTTAATGTTGTGTTGTGTAGTGGCTTTGCTTGCACACATCTAAAACATTCTTTGGGAGTTTGCCCCACCACGATTTACATGCTAAAATCACCACTGAGAACAGGGTTTCCCAAACTCAGTACTGGAGCACTACACAGCTGATTAAAATAATAAACTCATCATTTTTATTTATTTTATTTCACCTTTTTTTAACCTGGTAGGCCAGTTGAGAACAAATTCTCATTTACAACTGCGACCTGGCCAAGATAAAGCAAAGCAGTGCGACACAAACAACAACACAGAGTTACACATCTAACTGAGGAGTGTGAGGTCTGAAGAAGTCATGTGATTTATTAGCTCAGCCTGGATGTAATCTTTTTCCTGTTTTTCCAGTTGAGCATTTTTCCTCAAGCACCTTCATTCATTGGTTTAAAGAAGTCATGTGATTTACCAGAAGCGCACAGTATAAATAAAGATGGACATGCATGACGCAGACACAAAAAAACGAAACTAAAATATTATCAGAGGGGTGTGAAAAGTAGTGTCAATATAACCATGACACTTATTTGGGACATCATTGAATACTTGAGAAATCTTATTCTTTGGATAACAGGTATAGACCATTTTTTGTCAATTTGTTTATTTTATATTATAATAATTGTATCATTGATGTTATGTTTACAAATTAGGCATACATTATATAGTTACTTATTTTGATACAGTGTTTCTTATTTTAAAGGGATATTTAGGGATCTTTTAGTGTTATCTTAATTTGTCCAATGTTGATATGGTCCCAGAAAATTGTGCATCGGCAGTAATATTTTTAAGATAACCGTAGCGCACTTTCAGTAAAAAAAAAAAAAAAAGTGATTAAGATGCATTTTGCACACAACACTCACATAGTCTGAGCAGACCTGGGTAAAAAATATCAGCTACATAAAATGCACTAATAAAAATAATACAAACTCCAGCACACAGGTAATCTTGATTCCAACAAATTAATGGATCTTTTAACTATTGTTTCAGTCTTGGTCGACCTTCATCAGGGTAGCTAAATAAAGTGCCCCTGAAATATTTGAAGTATTGGACAGTATATATTTGACCCCAGGTCTGAGTCTGTGATACAGTCAGGGTTAGTTAGAGTCACACCTGTTTACAGAAGTTGTGGCAGACAAGACAGAAGTGTAAGTAAAAGTAGGAGACTAATCGGTGTGTGTGTGTGTGGGTAGTCAGTTTTATGTACAGTAATTCCATTGGACTTTGTCTTTAAAGGGATGTGGCTGTTTAAATCAACTACACCACCTATGCCTACTGCAGGTAAGTTGTAGTTAATCAGAAACAAAGGCACATTCACTCTGTACCGTCCTACTGTAATGTACAGTATGCTGTCTCTGTTCCTGTATTGGTTGAACTCAGTTCACGTCCTATGTGTCTGGTGCATCATAGCAGCTCGGCACATGATTTTATGCCAACCTCTTCATTAGCCCACTACAGGACCATTTACTTATAGAAGTACAAAAAATATAAACCATCAAATTCACAGAAACTTTTTCATAACACATCAGGACGAACTATACACGCACACAAAAGTGTGATGTGAAGGTTGATGGTTCTATGTGGAATCATAATGACTCAAAGAACCCTTGGAGCTCTTCAATGTTTTTTTGCAGTTCACAAAAGGGTTCTTTGCTCTTTTAGTGATAATTAAAATGTAGGGGAGGTAGCTTATTCAAATATTTTGGGGTGTGGTGTTATAAGGGATTTGCGTCAATTCAATCTGGTATCAGGACAAAATGTGATTCAGAGTCACCGAATATACTTTAAGTATTTTTATTAAACTCAAGCGATAAATGGTAAATGCAATTTTCGTATATACGGGTTCTCTGTATCACCTCGCAGGATAGAACAGAGAACTGGCAGGATGTAAGTAAACAGCTGTTCTTATACGGTGACAGACGTAGTTCCAACCCGTCTGTTGGCCTATCACAGTAGAGGCTGAGCATGGTTTAAACTTTGCTCAGCCTATCGCCGGCGCTCAGGCTAGTCCCAGCCTCTTGGTGCTCCTTGGTGTCCGGCGCTGTTGCTGTGTAGATTACGCTCTCACACCCTAGAGACTGGGGCCAGACAGTTCTGTAACATTGTCTGAGCTATTTGCACCTGCATAGAAAGCATACTGTTCTTGCACAAGGTTAACCACAGCTTCTCAGCACACTATCTGGAGCACAATGTTACTTTCAGCACACACACACAGACGCCCAGGCTAACAGTTGCTAATATTATATCACATGTGATATAGCATTGGGTTATAGTGCAATAAACACAAATCCTAACAGTGTGCTCACAGCTCTTTCTGTGCAACTGGGAGTGTTGTGTGTACCTAATTTGTTGTGTTTTGCCATTACATATTATATGACCATGGCCAGTGACAGTGTCTTGTGAAAGAGTTGCATAACCTTGTGTCAATTGAGAATGGTTGTGGATGAAAAAAGGTTTGGCTCATTAATCTATATCGTCCAAATCAGGATGATCCATACTTCTTTGAAAATATTTATACCAATTTATTGAACTTACAGGCAACAAACGATCAAATCACTATTGTGGGAAACCATAACACAGTGTTAAGTACCTGAATGAACCGTAAGGGAAATCACTCTATAAACTATCATCACCGTGCCCTTAAGGAAATCACAAATAGTATGGACACATTAGAAATAGTGGATATTCGGAGACTAGTGAGGTATACATGAAGGAGACTTAATCAAGCTAGTCGTCTTGACTACTTTCGTGTCTTTTTCTCTCTTGCATCAAAGGTTAAAAAAGTTTTAATAGTAGACAGAATGTGATCGGATCATTATCTAATTGGCCTTCACATAACTCTCATAGAATTTTCACGTGGACAAGGATATTGGAAATTTACTGAAAGTTTACTGGAGGACAATTTATTTTTAACTAAGCCAAAATAATTTATAACAGAATTTTTCCAGTACAATATACAATAGCAGTCAAAAGTTTGGTTCACCTACTCATTCCAGGGTTTTTCTTTATTTGTACTATTTTTACTATCTTCTCTATACCACCCTACCTTGTCACAACACAACTGATTGTCTCAAACGCATTAAGAAGGAAAGAAATTCCAAATTAAACAAGATACACCTCTTTGAACAAGATACACCTGTTAATTGAAATGCATTCCAGGTGACTACCTCATGAAGCTGGTTGAGAGAATGCCAAGATTGTGCAAAGCTGTCATCAAGGCAATGGGTGGCTACTTTGAAGAATCTGTATTTGAAAATAGATTTGGATTTGTTTAACACATTTTTGGTTACTACATGATTCCATATGTGTTATTTCATAGTTTTGATGTCTTGACTATTATTCTACAATGTAGAAAATAGTTTAAATTTTTTTTTTTTTTTTTGAATGAGTAGGTGTGTCAACGTTTGACTGGTACTGTAGGTTCAGAAAATCCATTATTGTTTGGTATACCTTTAAATGTACCTTCAGAGGTCATTCAATTCAATTTTCATCAATAATACGAAAGCAGTTTCTGTCTAAGGAGACAAGACTAACAAGGGAAATACATTAACTAATAGTACAGGTAGATAGCAATAAAAACGATACTACAGAGATACAATATAAGTTAGAGAAAAAACTAAAAGAACTGGAGGAACTTATTCAAGAAAGATCTAATGTAATCTATTACAAAAATAAAGCAAACTGGATGGCAAATGGAGAAAAATTCACCAAATTCTTCCTGAATCTCCAAAAATAGTTTGCAGAAACGTTTTACTAAAGACGGAGTCATCTATGATTCTCTGAATTATAAACTCAGCAAAAAAGTAAACATCCTCTCACTGTCAACTGCGTTTATTTTCAGCAAACTTAACATGTGGAAATATTTGTATGAACATAACAAGATTCAACAACTGAGACATAAAATGAACAAGTTCCACAGACATGTGACTAACAGAAATGGAATAATGTGTCCCTGAACAAAGGGGGTGGGTCAAAATCAAAAGTCACAGTCAGTATCTGGTGTGGCCACCAGCTGCATTAAGTACTGCAGTGCATCTCCTCTTCATGGACTGCACCGGATTTGCCAGTTCTTGCTGTGAGATGTTACCCCACTCTTCCACCAAGGCACCTGCAAGTTCCCGGACATTTCTAGGGGGAATGGCCCTAGCCCCCACCCTCCAACCCAACAGGTCCCAGACTTGCTCAATGGGATTGAGATCCGGGCTCTTCGCTGGCCATGGCAGAACACTGACATTCCTGTCTTGCAGGAAATCACGCACAGAACGAGCAGTATGGCTGGTGGCATTGTCATGCTGGAGGGTCATGTCAGGATGAGCCTGCAGGAAGGGTACCACATGAGGGAGGAGGATGTCTTCCCTGTAACGCACAGCGTTGAGATTGCCTGCAATGACAACAAGCTCAGTTTGATGATGCTGTGACACACAGCCCCAGACCATGACGGACCCCCCACCTCCAAATCGATCCCGCTCCAGAGTACAGGCCCCGGTGTAATGCTCATTCCTTCAACGATAAACCCGAATCTGACCATCACCCCTAGTGAGAAAAAAAACACGACTCGTCAGTGAAGAGCACTTTTTTCCAGTCCTGTCTGGTCCAGCGACAGTGGGTTTGTGCCCATAGGCAACGTTGTTGCCGGTGATGTCTGGTGAGGACCTGCCTTACAACAGGCCTACAAGCCCTCAGTCCAGCCTCTCTCAGCCTATTGCGGACAGTCTGAGCACTGATGGAGGGATTGTGTGTTCCTGGTGTAAGTCGGGCAGTTGTGGTTGCCATCCTGTACTTGTCCCACAGGTGTGATGTTCGGATGTCCTGATCCTGTGCAGGTGTTGTTACACGTGGTCTGCCACTGCGAGGAGGATCAGCTATCCGTCCTGTCTCCTTGTAGCGCTGTCTTTGGCGTCTCACAGTACGGACATTGCAATTTATTGCCCTGGCCACATCTGCAGTCCTCATGCCTCCTTGCAGCATGCCTCAGGCACGTTCACGCAGATGAGCAGGGACCCTGGGCATCTTTCTTTTGGTGTTTTTCAGAGTCAGTAGAAAGGCCTCTTTAGTGTCCTAAGTTTTCACAACTGTGACCTTAATTGCCTACCGTCTGTAAGCTGTTAGTGTCTTAACGACCGTTCCACAGGTTCATGTTCATTAATTGTTTATGGTTCATTGCACAAGCATGGGAAACAGTGTTTAAACCCTTTACAATGAAGAACTGTGAAGTGAAGCCCAGCAACTCCACTCACACTTGTCTCCAATTCCACATCCCAACCCTCAGCTTCCCTCATCCCATCCCACCTATCTCTGCCATCCACCCTCTTCGGATTTCTATGCACCATATATCTTTCAACTATTCTGTGATATTTAACATACAATTTGAATCTATCTAATCGATTAGAATCCACAGATTGCGAGATGACGATAAGTACTTTTACTAAGAGTGTCACATTCGTCGTCGTGGAAATGACAGGACCAAAGCGCAGCGTGGTCAGCGTACATTTTCCTTTATTTGATGAAATGTCGCCAACAAAACAAGAAACAAAGAAACGACCGTGAAGGTTACTAGGGCAAAAGTGCCCCTTAACAAAGTTAACTACTGTCGTGTCTTTGGTAGGTTGGATTAAGTGTTATGACACGCCATTCTATAAAATACTTTCTCCGTAATTAATATTACCTGATTGAACTAATCATGTAAATGTAATTAACTAGAGAGTCGGGCACCACGAAATAATATTTATAGAGCTGTTATCTTCCGAATAAACTCTTAAAGATTTAGCAATATTTTACATCAATAGCAGTCAACATTAATCGTCATCTTACTTCAGTCTCATCTGAAAGTTGTAAATTCTTGGTTATCTTCACGAACCCTGGCTAACAAGTTGAATCAGCAATACAAAATTGGGTTTAATTATTTATTTACTAAATACCTAACTAATCACACAGAATCACACATACACAATTAAATCATAACTTGATTACAAATTGCCGTCATAGGAAAATGTCCCTAGCGGGCGGAACAGATGTGACAGCTTGTTACACAAAGGAAAGGGGGCTGGGTTTTAGTGAAAGAGCGGGAGACTGGAACAGAGGCGAAGCTGTGCTATCGTAAATACAGTATCTTATGCATTCTAAATTACCGCCCATTTGGAAAAGGAAAATGCAATAAATATTTACTCTGTGCTGCGCTTCAGTAGGTTGGTGGTAGATGGAAGACCGTGTTGCCAAACCGAGTCCTCGGTCCTTTGAAGAATGTCTCTGGTGGTCACTGGATACGTTGTAGTAACGTCGTTGTGTAGTAGACGGGATACTCTGACTGTCCTTCCTAACCTGCATTTGTAGCAACTGTTGCTAACTCAACGGCTAGAAGGTATCACTTCTGTAGTGAATAAGATTTCAAAGTTCATACCAGTCGCAACCAAAGCTCATGCTGATGTTGGCTTCGTCCTGTAGTTTTATCTGAACCATTCTGACATGGGATCGTCACCCTCATATCCTCGGAACAGAAAGTTATATTTTCGTCAATGGCTTATATAGTGGAGGGAGAGGGGTGTGTCTGAAAAGTTTATAACCCATGTCTCTTCACAGGGGCGGGCCACTGGTTGAGCAGAGGCCCAAACTTATGAAAACCCAAATCTCTCATTTGGAAGCTAAAATTACATTTCATCTCTTCACAAATAATTTCATATTCAAACATTTGAATTAAACAACAATTCCATGTGAATCCGATACCTCTGATGTTTAGACTTTCCACAGTAGAGTTTATGTCATTCTATCATTGATGAGAATGTATCAGAGGGCAACCGAACTGACATAATATACCTTAAGTACCACCGCATATGTTCAGTTGGTCGGATTACCAGAATATAGTTCATTTCCCCCCAACTTCTGATGTTCCCAGAATCTCTATGTTAACCAAAGGGGCTTTCTAATGTCACATCAGTAGAGTAGGGAGAGGAACGGGGGGGGGGGGAGAGGTATTTATGACTGTCATAAACCTACCCCCAGGCCAACGTCATGACACTACCCACACTGAAAGAATAAAAACCCTGTATAACCATGGATCAAATGGATCTACAAAGAACATTGCAGATTGAGAATGGTTCTATAAATAACCTTTCACCATAAAAGTTCTATAAATAAGCATAAAACCTCTTCCAAAAGAGTTGTAACCATAGCAGAACCCTTTGTTGGTGCTATGTAGCTTCTTTATATAACCTTCAAAAAGGGTTCTGCAATGGTTATAAGCAAAATAACCCCTGTTTGGTACTATTTAGAATTTGTTTTGTGTGTGTATGATCCAAGATCATAGTAGTATATCATAGTATATTGCATTTATATCAACATATGTTTGTTTAACAGTTTTTGAAAAGGAATGGAGGATCACACCCTGGGGGTACGTTTGAAAATACTGTGTACACTGTTCACCTCCCATCTAAACCTAACATTTAACTAAATGGCATCATTCCAAGTGCGTCTATTTGTTTAAAAGGTACACTCGGTGATATGACAGCATCATACAAATGGGGCGACTTCCTGCTTACAGACATACAGTAACAACAATAAAACAACAGATTGCAAACCAACCAAAACAGCCGCTTCTGGCTCTTCACAAATTATGCCTTCCCAATTTATGTGGCAGTCTTGGCACATGCTGTTGATTTCTGTAAGCAGGAATCTGCCTGCTGTGTCATGTCATATCGCTGAGTCTACCTCTAAACTTGTTCTCTACTCCCCTATGACAGTCAGAAAGAGGTAATACTGCAGAAATTGAAAGACTATGTTCCTGGAAACCCTGATATTAAGAGTATCCGAGTCTTGCTCCATGGACCAGTCGGAGCGGGCAAGTCCAGCCTTATCAACTTCATCAACAGTGTCTTTCAGGGTCACATTACCAGCATCGCACTAGCTGACAGTGCTATTGCAGGTGAAAGCTTCACCATAAAAGTAAGTTATTTACCAAGTGTTATATGAAACCCATTTATTGAAACCACAACATATTACCACAAATGCCTGTGAACTATTCTGAATTATTACTGCAAACTCAAATTGCAATGCTTTCAAATCTGCATTCTGTGTATAATTCATGAGAAATGCCACATCCTATTTTACAGTACCAAACCCACAAAATTGAAACAGGGAAACATGGAATCTACTACCCCATCGTCTTCAATGATGTCATGGGTCTGGAGGAAAGCAGTGGCAAAGGTGTGCATAAGGATGACATCATCAACGCCCTAAAGGGCCATGTAAAAGAGGGCCACAAGGTAACGTGAATAAAGTAAAACACAATATCACCAAGGAATCTCTGTTTCAGTCAGTATTGATTAAAACACATTTTTATTCCTCATCCTTGGCTAGTTTAATCCCATGTCACCATTATCAGAAGAGGATCCTGGCTACATAAAGATCCCCAGTTCAGAAGACAGAGTTCACTGTCTAGTCAGTGTCATGCCAGCTGATAAAATGGCTTTCTTGAGAGAAAGTGTAATCCAGAAGATGAGGGACATCAGACTAGCTGCCGCCGATATGGGTAAGAGGGCAAAATGTTGTTTAGTAGTACTTGTTGGCTATACAAACTAATAGTATGATAGGTGTACTATGTCTGAGTATGAACATCATTGCATTGCCTGGAAAGAAAAAGGACTGCTGGATTAAATCAGTTTGCTCTGGCAGGGATTCCCCAAATGGTTTTTCTCACCAGAGTGGATGAAGCCTGTCCATCAGTAAGGAAAGACGTGAAGAACATCTATCTGAGCAAGTACATAAAGGAGAAGGTGAGCAAAAAAAAAAATGCTTCTACACTAGAATTCTTTATTATAAGACAATCAGCCATAGACACACACATATAGATAGGCTACTGTCACGCTGGTATAAAGGATTTGGAGACAGGTGCAGGAATACATATGTATTTTTTTTAATATACCCAAAACAAACACGTATACAAACACTGGGATGTACCCAAACAAAAGAGCGAGGGTAAACCTCGTAGAACGACATGGGACGAGACCCGTAATACACGCAGCACAAAACACGCAGCACAAAGCTGAACCAACACATAGTTACTCACACAACCAACGGACATGGGAACAATAACCAACAAGACAATGGTGAACAGAGGGCACATATATACAATTACTAATCAGGGGGAAATAGGAAACAGGTGTGCGTAATTAGACAGTCTGGGGTTGGTGGTAATGAACCAGTTCAGTGAAGCCTAGAAGGCCGGTGACGTCGACCTCCGGAACTGGTGAACAGAATGAGCAGCAGTACCGGGGGGATCCATGACAGCTACAGCTCATTCCATTGCATTCCAACTGTATTCTTTCATTGCAGATGGAGCAGTGCAGTGCCAAACTGGGAGTACCAGTGAACTGCATCCTGCCTGTGAAGAACTACCATGAGGAAATTGACTTGAATGAAGACATGGATGTGCTGCTATTGAGAGCACTGAGGCAGATGGTGGACTTTGCAGATGACTTCATCAAAAATATCCCTCTCAAAATAACCCCAAAAGGTAACTGAGGATGCATGTACAGTATATTAGGGCTGACCCCATTTAGTCGACTGGTCGATTAATTGGTCGATAGGCTATTGGTCGTCGAATTGTTAAGTCCAGCAGTTGCAAACAATTTTTTTATGACATGTCTTGATTGACGCCTGTCTCAGTGGACTAATCTATTGCGGAGGCCGCGGGGATGTCACACCAGTAGTACATTTACCGTTAATTCCCAGAATTTCTAATCTACAATGTTTGTTTGGTGACCATAATTTCTGTTAATGTATTCAATATATTATTATTAGTCTTTTACAGTTCTCATTGTGGAGCGGACACATTATTTGTCATAAAATAGGCCTACCTGATTACGTCTTATTCCTTGTACAAATAGCCTACAGCTGTGTCTGTCCAGAGCTCACTGGTGCCGGAAATTCTGAGGGTCCAGAATATTTTATACAATGTTTTTATTTGTTGGCTTTAATTATTTTGCATAATTGGTAAATGCAATAGAAGTTACTTAAAGATTTGAATAATTTAGATTTAGATATCATTTTTATTAATCACATGACAATGATTGAGATATGACGACTTTATTATAAAGTAAATGAAATTGTTCCACGAAAATGTGCATATTAAAATCATAACTGGCACGCAGATCGGTAGAAATGGTAAGATGAACAGGTACTCCAATTGGAAAAGGTTGCCGACCCCCTGGTGTAGCATATTACCGACAACGGAGCATAATGGCAGAATCTGCAAAGGCCAGCAGCAGTGGGAGGAGGTGGTTCGGGAACAGGTTTTCACTTTGTAACACAATAAAATGTGACGAAATCCAAGTGGTATGATTACTTTTGCAAGGCACTGTATATAAATCATTGTCTCAGACGATTGTTTTTGTTTGGTTTTTGTTGGTTTTGGTTTTGGAGAGATGTCCCCCTGTCGCTATGCCTTTTTAGTAAATCACATGATCACATCAAACTTCTCAGTTAGAGACCTCAGACATCTCTAATCTGTGCTTCCTGTTCACATGAACATGGAATCAAGTAACAGAAAGAAATATTAGAAGATAAATCTTGATGAAGGTCATTTGACTGAAACCTGGATTAAACAGGACCAATTTATTAAATTGTTTTTTCCCCCTCATCAATCTACAAACAATACCCCATAATGACAAAACAAAAACAGGTTTTTCGAAAATTTGTGGTTATTTATAATTTTAAAAAACTGAAATATTAAATTTTTCTAAAGTATTCAGACCCTTTACTCAGTACTTTGTTGAAGCACCTTTGGCAGCGATTACAGCGTCGCGTTCTTGGGTATGACGCTACAAGCTTGGCACACCTGTATTTGGGGAGTTTCTCCCATTCTTCTCTGCAGATCCTCTCAAGCTCAGTCAGGTTGGATGGGGAGCGTTGCTGCACAGTTATTTTCAGGTCTCTCCAGCGATGTTCGATCAGGTTTAAGTTCGGGTTCTGGCTGGGCCACTCAAGGACATTCAGAGACTTGTCCCAAAGGCCCTCCTGCGTTGTCTTCGCTGTGTGTTTAGTGTAGTTGTCCTGTTGGAAGGTGAACCTTCGCCACATTCTGAGGTCCTGAGAGTTCTGGAGCAGGTTTTCATGAAGGATCTCTCTGTACTTTGCTCCGTTTATGCTTTCGTTAAAAAAATAATGATAAAAATACTCCTTCAAAATGCAATGTTGATTTAGTTATGGATCCATAACGAATTACTATGGGAATAAATATCACTGATTTACAGAAATATTGGAACAAAGTTGTCTAATGAAGGCAAACAGTTTAGAATCCTCCAATCCACTTGTGCTGAAGTCTACTCCCGACCGTCACGTTGTACAGCGACATATTTTCCATTCCATCCTAACGGAAACCCTGAGAAACACCATAATATGAATCAAATTGGCTTCTCAAATGGCTTCTCAAATGACTGCCTCGCCTGGTTCACCAACTTTATCTCAGATAGAGTTCAGTGTGTCAAATCGGAGGGCCTGTTGTCCGGACCTCTGGCAGTCTCTATGGGGGTGCCACATCATTCAATTCTCGGTTCGACTCTTTTTTCTGTATATATCAATGATGTCGCTCTTGCTGCTGGTGATTCTCTGATCCACCTCTACGCAGACGACACCATTCTGTATACATCTGGCCCTTCTTTAGACACTGTGCTAACAAACCTCCAAACGAGCTTCAACACCATACAACACTCGTTCCATGGCCTCCATCTGCTTTTAAACGCTAGTAAAACTAAGTGCATGTGTAATGATTGTGAAATGGCTCGGTAGTTAGCGGGTGCGCGCTAATAGCGTTTCAATCGGTGATGTCACTGAGACCTTGAAGTAGTTGTTCCCCTTGCTCTGCAAGGGCCGTGGCTTTTGTGGAGCGATGGGTAACGATGCTTCGAGGGTGGCTGTTGTCGATGTGTGCAGAGGGTCCCTGGTTCGAGCCCACTTCGGTGATGTCATTTACAAAATAGCCTCCAACACTCTACTCAGACTACATCCAATTTGTTATCACAGTGCCATCCGTTTTATCACCAAAGCCCCATATACTACCCACCACTGCGACCAGTATGCTCTCGTTGGCTGGCCCTCACTACATATCTGTCGCCAAACCCACTGGCTCCAGGTCATCTATAAGTCTGGTCATCCCCAAAGGCAACACTTCCTTTGGCCGTCTTTCCTTCCAGTTCTCTGCTGCCAATGACTGGAACGAACTGCAAAAATCTCTGAAGCTGGAGTCTTATATCTCCCTCTAACTTTAAGCATCAGCTGCCAGAGCAGCTTACCGATCACTGCACCTGTACACAGCCAATCTGTAAATAGCACACCCGACTAGCACATCCTCATTTTATTACTTACCCTCTTGCTCTTTTGCACCCCAGTATCTCTACTTGCACATCATCATCTGCACATCTATCACTCCAGTATTAATGCTAAATTGTAATTATTTTCACCTCAATGGCCTATCTCCCTGCTCTTCTACATTTGCACACACTGTACATAGATCTTTCTATTTTTCTTTTCTTTTGTGTTATTGACTGTTTACATTTCTCCAAAAAGTATGATCTTTGTCCCTAGGTACAAAAGTTTATATATCCACAGTAAAACAAGTCCTATATCGACATAACCTGAAAGGCTGCTCAGCAAGGAAGAAGCCACTGTTCCAAAACCGCCATAAAAAAGTCAGACTACGGTTTGCAACTGCACATGGGGACAAAGATCATACTTTTTGGAGAAATGTCCTCTGGTCTGATGAAACAAAAATAGAACTGTTTGTTCATAATGACCATCATTATGTTTGGAGGAAAAAGGGGGATGCTTGCAAGCCGAAGAACACCATCCCAACCGTGAAGCACGGGGGTGGCAGCATCATGTTGTGGGGGTGCTTTGCTGCAGGAGGGACTGGTGCACTTCACAAAATAGATGGCTCATGAGGAAGGAAAATTATGTGGATATATTGAAGCAACATTTCAAGAAATCAGTCAGGAAGTTAAAGCTTGGTCGCAAATGGGTCTTCCAAATGGACAATGACCCCAAGCATACTTCCAAAGTTGTGGCAAAATGGCTTAAGGACAAGAAAGTCATGGTATTGGAGTGGCCATCACAAAGCCCTGACCTCAATCCTATAGAAAATGTGTGTGCAGAACTGAAAAAGTGTGTGTGAGCAAGAAGGCTTACACCCAAAATTCACCCAACTTATTGTGGGAAGCTTGTGGAAGGGTACCCAAAACGTTTGACCCAAGTTAAACAATTTAATGGCAATGCTACCAAATACTAATTGAGTGTATGTAAACTTCTGACCCACTGGGAATGTGATGAAAGAAATAAAACCTGTTAATAAATCATTCTCTCTACATTTATTCTGACATTTCATATTCTTAAAATAAAGTGGTGATCCTAACTGACCTAAGATAGGGAATTAGAGGCTCCTCCAAGCCGTCGAGAGGGATGCATCCCAACCTGATGCTCACAGGAAGGAGGATGAAGAGACCCTCTTTGCCATGAGCCTGGTGCCAACACTGAAGAGGCTGCCTCAGCAAAGACAAGCAGCAGTCAAGGTTAAAATGTATCAGCTGCTTTTCCATGACAAGTTCAAGGGTACGTTTTTTTTCTTCTCCACATCACAGGTAGTGTCATAAGTGTTGCGACAGTGAAGTAAAGTAGGTCATTTTTACAGTATACTCATGTAGGTTAATTGGTATTTCAGATCAAAGTATTAATATGAGGTAAATGTATAGCTGTTGTTTCTGGGTTAGAAAATTTCCTAAAACAACAGTTTGCTGTCTAAATATTTGCCTGTCACATTCATCTTTTGATCTGAAATACAAATTCCGTGAGTAAACAGCAAGTATTACCAACTTTACCACACTGTTACTATATTTATGCCACTAACTACACTATACAAGCAGTATTTAGTTAACATAAATCTCACCTTTTATGGTGTCATATTATGTTAAGCTTGTATGTGTTGTTTTTCTCTTCCCTTTCAGAAATGGAGTCAATTTAGCCGACCAGCTCACAGGAAGAACAGGAAGAGGAGTTGTCTGGTTGTTGTTTTAACCTCCCTCATTGTACCTTTCTTTTCACACACGTCAGTTCTGTTTAAATTCAGTCAATTCATAAAGTAATTTGTTTATAAAGTCTTAGGATAGCATTCATTATTAGTGTTACATAGATTTCTGAATTGACAGAATTGAAACTCATACACCGGAGAATTCACAGATGCTCTTGTTGGTCTCTTACGAGACTAAAGGTGAATATATTTTGTTCATTTAAAACCACTTGAAAACCAGGGTGTTGAAACTGTTTGTGAAGTTATGTTCCATTGACTGGTCCATGACGTCCAGGGGCCATTTGTTTGTTTAGCTGTGTTATGGCTACACATTGTATTTTTTACAGAGACAGAGACACACACACACACCTCTTCTCCACTCCTCTCTGTACCTCAGATCTCCAGTGCCCTGCCCTCTCTCTCTTTATGGCCATGTCTGAAGTTCCCCTACTACGTCTAGGCTTTATGAGTAGTCCCTGTATCGGTCTGCAGTTGTGCCAAAAATACATGCTCTTGTTCTCTTACAGAGTACAGGCTACACATTCATTTTATTTATTTTTTACATACACATACACACCTCTTTCAGTAGTTCTATTTTTTAAAATATTTTTACAACACACATACCTGTCATGTTCTTTCCTGTACTTGAATACTTATTAAATTATGTTTTCATATTCAGTTGTTTCAGTTGTTTATTAATATCTCATTTAGACTTAATCTGCTTATTTCTTGATGAAAGTAAAAACACATTCTCTTCCTAATTCGTTTTTTTTCCATCTGTATTTTGTCAGGCCAGTGAACATGGTGGTAAACTGTACTATTTGTATGGACCCTAGGTTACCCTTTCCCTTTGTTATCATACTAACTGTATGTCGTATAACCTTAATTAGTACTCCCGCTCACCTGATGTACCATGCTAGGTGTGTATAATACTGACGTTAATGGGAGAGGGAAGGTTGTTAAGGTGTGGTCTTTACTCCCAAATGTCACTTAAATATAGCTTCCAAATGAAGAGAGACAATGATACATAAAGTAATCTGGGGGAAAAATGCTACTTTATGGACAATGGTGGATGGTTCTTAAAATAACCTTTGTGGTAGGGGGCTCTTAAAAGAGCCGTTTCACTCCACGGCATGCTGCCATGGGACTTCACCTGCTGGCGATGAGAAGTAGGTGGTCAGCTTCTCCCTCACCTGGAGTGCCTGTCTGGGGGCGTTGTTGGCACCTGCCCTGGTGACATCAGGTAGGTGACCATTTGACCTGCCCATCTCCATCCGGAGCGGCTCCTGGAATGACCTCCGCAGGTAGTTATAGAGAACATGTGGTCTTCACGCAGGCATCGACATTTGAGGGGCTGAGACCAAGCACTCTCCAATACATTCTCCACCGGGCTGCCAGAATCCCAAAGGCGCATTCAACAACTAACCTTGCCCTGGACAATTGTTTGTTAAAGATCCTTACAGGCTTTGGCAATGGCAGCTGGCGTCCAGCGTTGGGCCTCATGAGGTTGGGTCTTAAAGGGAAGGCCTCATCGCCGACGAAGATGTGGGGAACAGGTCCCAGGTCTTCAGCTCCAGGGAGTGATACAGGTGGTGGAATCTCCAGGGTGCCATCCTGAAGTGCCTGGCCGAAGGTAGAGTCCCGGAGGGTCCCGCCATCACTTCCCTTGCCGTAAGCACCAACATCGACAACACGGAAACAGTAGATGGCATCTACTACAGCCAAGAGTACAACTGAATATGTACCCTTGTAGTTGTAGAATTGCGAACCTGAGCACGGTGGAGCCTGGATTACTACATGTTTCTCGTCAATGGAGCCAAGACAGTTGGGGAAATTCCACCTCTCCAGGAACTCGGCAGCGATGGCCCTCCAGTCTTCCTCCTTGGGGACAGGCATGTATTCACCAACCAGACAGTCCCAAATGGCTTGTGCCACAGAGGGGACTGTAACGGCAGCCTTCCTCCTCTTCACGAGAAGAGAAGGTGTAGCAGGGATCGGACCAACACGCAGCGTAGCCAGTGCTCAACATGTTTAATAAACGAAACTGTGAACACTTACAACAATACAAAAATAACAAACGTGGCAAACCGAAACAGTCCTCTCTGGAGAAAATTAACACAAAGACAGGAAACAACCACCCACAAACCCCAACACAAAACAAGCCACCTAAATATGATTCCCAATCAGAGACAACACAAAACACCTGCCTCTGATTGAGAACCATATTAGGCCAAACATAGAAACAGACAAACTAGACACACAACATAGAATGCCCACCCAGCTCACGTCCTGACCAACACTAAAACAAGTAAAACACACAAGAACTATGGTCAGAACGTGACAGTACCCCCCCTCCTGAGGTGCGGACTCCGAACGCACCACCTAAAACTCTAGGGGAGGGTCTGGGTGGGCATCTGTCCGCGGTGGCGGCTCTGGCGCTGGACGTGGACCCCACTCCACCATTGTCTTAGTCCGCTTCAGTAGTGCCCTTTGAGCTGCGACCCTCGCCGCCGACCTTGGCCTGGGAACCCTAATAAATGGGCCCACGGGACTGAGGGACGCCTCTGGACTGAAGGACGCCTCTGGACTGAAGGACGCCTCTGGACTGAAGGACGCCTCTGGACTGAGGGGCAGCTCCGGACTGAGGGGCAGCTCCGGACTGAGGGGCAGCTCAGGACTGGCGGGCGGCTCTGGCGGCTCCTGACTGGCGGGCGGCTCTGGCGGCTCCTGACTGGCGGGCGGCTCTGGCGGCTCCTGACTGGCGGGCGGCTCTGGCGGCTCCTGACTTGCGGGCGGCTCTGGCGGCTCCTGACTGGCGGGCGGCTCTGACGGCTCAGGACAGACGGGCGGCTCTGACGGCTCAGGACAGACGGGCGGCTCTGACGGCTCAGGACAGACGGGCGGCTCTGACGGCTCAGGACAGACGGGCGGCTCTGACGGCTCAGGACAGACGGGCGGCTCTGACGGCTCAGGACAGACGGGCGGCTCTGACGGCGCTGGACAGACGGGCGGCTCTGACGGCGCTGGACAGACGGGCGGCTCTGACGGCGCTGGACAGACGGGCGGCTCAGGCGGCGCTGGACAGACGGCCGGCGCTGGACAGATGGGCGGCGCTGGACAAACGGGCGGCTCAGGCGGCGCTGGACAGAGGGGCGGCTCAGGCGGCGCTGGACAGACGGGCGGCGCTGGACAGATGGGCGGCGCTGGACAGACGGGCGGCTCAGGCGGTGCTGGACAGAGGTGCGGCTCAGGCGGCGCTGGACAGAGGGGCGGCTCAGGCGGCGCTGGACAGACGGGCGGCGCTGGACAGATGGGCGGCGCTGGACAGACGGGCGGCTCAGGCGGTGCTGGACAGAGGTGCGGCTCAGGCGGCGCTGGACAGACGGGCGGCTCAGGCGGCGCTGGACAGACGGGCGGCGCTGGACAGACGGGCGGCTCAGGCGGCGCTGGACAGACGGGCGGCTCAGGCGGCGCTGGACAGATGGGCGGCGCTGGACAGACGGGCGGCGCTGGACAGACGGGCGGCTCAGGCGGCGCTGGACAGACGGGCGGCTCAGGCGGCGCTGGACAGACGGGCGGCTCAGGCGGCGCTGGACAGACGGGCGGCGCTGGACAGACGGGCGGCTCAGGCGGCGCTGGACAGACGGGAGACTCAGGCGGTGCTGGACAGACGGAAGCACCTGTAGTAAGGAGACAGAGACAGCCTGGTGCGGGGGGCTGCCACTCGAGCTTCCTTGCCAGCCGTGTTTCCACATACCGCTGGTTCCTCTCTCCGGCTGCTTGTGCTCTCCTAGCTGCCTCCACCTGTTCCCATGGAAGGCGATCCCTTCCCGCCAGGATCTCCTCCCATGTGTAGACTCCCTTGCCGTCCAGAACGTCCTCCCATGTCCAGGAGTCCTGAGATCGCTGCTGCTGCTGCTGCTGCTGCTGCCCGTTACCACGCTGCTTGGTCCGGTTGTGGTGGGTGGTTCTGTAACGGCTGTCGTCGGTGGAAGAAGGTGAGGACCAAGGTGCAGCGTGGTAAGTGTTCATGATATTTAATAATAATCAAAACTGTTCTGTCTGGTGCAGACACACAAAGACTGAAAATAACCACCCACAAAACACAATAGAAAACAGGCTACCTAAATATGGTTTTCAATCAGGGACAACGATTGACAGCTGCCTCTGATTGAGAACCATATCAGGCCAAACACAGAAATAGAAAATCATAGAAAAACTAACATAGACAACCCACCCAACTCACGCCTTGACCACACTAAAACAAAGAAATAACAAAAGAACTAGTCAGAACGTGACAGACAAGTATTGAATATCCACAATAATGACTTAATAACTCAGTGAAGAGAAGAACAAAAATATATAGAATATATTCCAAAAGCATACATATTGAATGCAAAAAGGCACTACGCTAATGTAATATTGAGAAAAAAACATGGCAAAGGAATACACTTTTTGGCCTAAATGCAAAGCCTTATGTTTGGAGCAAATCCAACACAACACATAACTGAGTAACTGACTTATATTCATGTATGTTGGTGGCTGCATCAACGTATGGCTATGCTTGACATCAGCAAATACTGGAGAGTTTTCAGGATAAAAAGAAACAGAATGGGGCTAAGCATAGGTAAAATCGTAAATGGAAAACCTGCTTCAGTCTGGTTTACACCAGACACTGGGAGAGGAATTCACCTTTCAGCAGGACAATAACCTATAATACAAGGCCAAATCTACCCTGGAGTTGCTTACCAAGAGAACAGTGAATGCTCTTGAGTAACCAAGTTGCAGTTTTGACTTAAATCTGCTTGAAAATCTATGGCAAAACTTGAAAAATGCTGTCTGGCCTTGATCCCCAACATTTTGACAGAGCTTTAAGAATTATGAAATGAATAATGGGCCTTTCTGGAGGGCTGGTGCCATCTCTGCTCCTGGGAAACGCAGCTTGGTGGTGCGGTTTTGATGCCGGTGCTGATTGTATCCAGAAAGTCAATCCGAAGTCCAGCCACATGATTGCACTTCTCACCTACCCTAGTCACACAGGTACAGTGTGCCCTTGCCACTGGTCCTGTATTATGGATGACCAGTCCAGCTTGTTCATTTTTTTCCTTTAAATCAGGCAAGGACTTTGGCCCTGATATGAGTAGCATACTGCACCTTGTTGAGTTCCACCTCACTCGCTCACATGGTCTGACCTAAATACATTGTACCCTTCCTGAGAGGCTGCTCTGACCATAGCTAAAAACACAAAATTTACATCACTCTCCTCCCCAGACTGAACTTCCTCCTCCCTTATTCCTATCGTTCTCTTTGTGAGGAACTCCACTATTGAGCGGTAAGAGAATTTGAAAATACAAGTAGTTGAATATTGGAATGTATTTGGAAATACATGCCAATATTTTCCAAGTGTATTTGAAAATATACAAATACTTATATACTCCCATGCATTTGAACCCTGTCTGGTTGGTATTTGAAATAATGTATTTGGAAATAAGTATTTGAAAATACTTTAAAATTATAAGGTTAGGGTTAGGGTAAGGACGTCCCAATGAATCCCGGATAGCACTGGCTAATATGGTGCATTGGGATGCTATCAGAAACATTAACATTTGAAACAAGCATGGTAACAAGCATTCGTTGTTACACCTCTGTAATTACAGACTACAATTACCACCAGTTACATGTTATTACTGTGTAACTATGAATAATTACAATAATATGACGTGTTACCCAATCACTTGAAAATAGGTTCAAATACTTCCAATAAAAGTAGATGATTTGGCCACATTATTTTAAAATAATCAAATACACATGTATTTAAACACAGGTCTGATTAGCACTGTACATTGATATTACTTTGTTGCTAACACAAACTAATAGTATGATAGGTGGACTATGTATTTGAGTAGGAGCGTCATTGCATTGCCTGGAATGCTGGATTAAATCAGTTTGCTCTGGCAGAGATTCTCCAAATGTTTATTCTCACCAGAGTGGATGAAGCCTGTCCATTGGTGAAGAAAGACCTGAACAACATTTATCTGAGCAAGTACATAAAGGTAAAGGAGAAGGTGAGTAAAAAAAGCATCCGATTGTATTATGAAAGACTAAGATTTGTTAACCATCAAAAGGGTAGCTAGCCAGTGTCCCTAATACATAATCCATGGTAGTTACATACACAGCTACAGCTCATTCCATTGCATTCCAACTGTATTCTTTCATTGCAGATGGAGCAGTGCAGTGCCAAACTGGGAGTACCAGTGAACTGCATCCTGCCTGTGAAGAACTACCATGTGGAAATAAACTTGAATGAAGACATGGATGTGCTGCTATTGAGAGCACTGAGGCAGATGGTGGACTTTGCAGATGACTTCATCAGAAAGCCCCCACAAGATATCCAGTTGTGTTCAACACCACTGAAAGGGAGATGGATTCAAGACAGAGACCGGAGCAAATCCAGTCAGTCAAGACCAAGACCGGAGGGGGGGGGGGGGCGAGAACGAGTCAAGCCTGAGATCGGGAGGGATGCGAGGGGTTCGAGACCAAATCAAGACTGATACCAGAAAAATGTGAGTCCAATTCAAGAAGACCATGCTTGCCACTAGGGGTGTGCCGAGTGCTCGGACCAAACAAGTATCATAATGGATATGGAGAATTTTCAGAATACGATTATGACGCAAGTATTTTTTTGTATTTTTTTTGTAGTTATGCATGATCTGAAAAAAGTCATTTTCAGCTGCCAGCACGCATCTCTCTTTCACTCAACGTGTGAAGAGCTATGTGTTCTAAACAGCTATTGGCTAGTTATTCTGTCTGTAAAGAAACAGGTGGGATATCGGTTGAGCCTGCTGCAACGATTGAATTAGAACTAGCCACACTCCCTCTGCTTTCATTTCCCCACACAGACACACACAGAGCTCTGTTTCACTCACTCACTTTTCTCAGGGCACAAGTCTCCACTTCTCCAAACATTGTGTATGAATCAGAATCCGTTGCTAGTCCTTGTTGTTCAATATAGTTATTTCCTGTGTACTTTGCTGTGGCCGTATAGTTTTTTTTTTCAGTCTACTTGGCATTGTTTAGTAGGTCTACTTTGTATGTCCATATAATTGTTATGTCGTGATCCAAGCCCATGCTTGCTTGCTATTATTTTTTCTCGCCCAGGCATGTTTACTGAGTGACCGATCGGTAGAAAATAAAATGACAAATGTAGATAGTTTATTTAGATTTTGTTGTGGCATAATTGTCAGGAGAGAATTAGCCTACCTTAATCTCAGTCTGTTTGGTATAAATGCAGGCAGTAGTAGCCAGCCATGCATTAGGCTATTTATGAGCATTTTGATCTGTCAGGGTCATTTACCTTTGAACAATGTGTGTTAATGAGTGAAGGAACATAATGATGCTGTCTGCAATGCGCTCTGAGTGATAGCGCAGTAATGCACACTTGAAGTATAGGCTTTACAGGCATTTAAAGTGCACGCCGGGGGTTTTCTGATCAAGATCAGTGGCGATTTTGGCATGTAAATCTTGGTGGGGCAAAAAAATTAAAAACAAAAAGGGATGCATGCCAGGAAAGCCACTACACAACACTGTATGTGTGTATATATATATATATATTTTTTTTAGCTAAACAGGTGAGGCTCAATGCCCTGTATGACGGGTCGCCACTGATCAAGAGTAATCAAGAGTACATACGATTATGTCGGTACACATCTAGTTTCCACCATAATAAGAGAACCAAATGTCCACTATTTGTTCATCTAGTTTCCATCATAATAAGATAACCAAATGTCCACTATTTGTTCATATAGTATTTCACAAGAACATATGAATTCTTTAGACATACAGAACTGTGACAAATGCATGCTGAGGGCAAATAGAGAGCCACTCACCAACTCAAACAGTTCTAAAATAGATAAAAATACAAAATATTCCCCCAGTCTCACCTTACTAATAGTGAGCTAGCAACTTTCAAACAATGATCCTCACTCTTCCCTACCAGCAAATCAAGGAAATTCTGAGGAGCACTACACAGTTTTAGGATATTTTTCAATTAAAGTAAAGAACAGTAATGTTAAGAGTAAAGTAGGAAGACCAGAAAATAGTTGATAAGATATTAATGTGTCATGAAAGGAGGGTGGCGATTTGGCCTGGCAAAGCGGTTTTGTGGGCTGACTGAATGGGAGCTGATGATTGAGTTTTTCAATCAGCTGGTCTTGAAGAAATGATGAGTCCTCATTGTCCGAGACCGAGTCAAGACCGAGTAAAAAATGTATCTGACACCTAGACTCCGAGGCCGGACTCGAGTAGGCTACTACAACACTGAGGATAACTGAGGGATGCATACATTATCCAGAGTCACTTGCCTACACTGAATCATAATACAAGTGGGTCTACCATACAGCCACATAAAACCCCACTGAATAGTGTAGGCTACTTCTTCCTGTCTTATTATAGCTTTCCTTTCACATTGTTTGCTTATAACTGACAAACATGATCCCTCTAGAGTGGGACAATTTTGCCAATTGTTTTTTGTTGTTTGTTTTAGTCTGCCGTTTAGGTCTTTGGGTTTGTGAGATAGTGGGTTACAAATACAATTTATAATTTGAGGAAACATTTTATTTATTTTATTTTATTTCTCGTATATATTATTTAAATATTGTATTTATTATTTAGCTACTTTGTTGAGGAAAACTTTACTATGACTGATAGCTATCAATCTTAATTAAGATGAATGCACTAACTGTAAATCGCTCTGGATAAGAGCATCTGCTAAATGAATAAAATGTAAATGTAATCATTATTAGAGCAGGATCTTAAAGTATTTTGTAGACACATGAATTTAAATAGAGATGCCTTTATTACGAGTATAGTGTCGTATTACTATGTTATTACTATGATGTGTTTGACTAAATGACTAGCCCTAGGTTTAACATTGTAGGATACAAATATTCGGTAAAACTACATTCCCCGTGTAAAGATACGACGTCATCACGTGAAGGTATACTCAGCTGGGCTGCGTTCAGTAAGTTTTTGCGTTCTGGAACATTCAATTGAACAGAAACGGTGCTGTACTGAACGACCAGTTGAATAACGGGGAGATTGTGGGTTGGGGAAACTGAGGTATAATAAGAACGGTTGGGGAACTCTGTCAGCATGGCCACTGCCCTTTAAAGCGTCACTCATTGCTTCAAGCCACTCATCGCCACACCCACCAAACGGGAGCAAACGTACAATAACATTTTTGAAAACGTGTCATTCAGTACAAACACTTATTCAATGTAGCAACCGTTCAAGCGAACTGAACGCACCTCTCTTGTGAAAAGACGAAACTGGAGGAAAAAAATAATCCACGTCTATCGAACGCTTCCAGGGAGGTACTATTGCACGGATATTGTCTTTTCAATTCAAGCTTTTAAAGGGAATACACATTCGATTTTCTTAAAGAAAATAACGGAATTCATAGTGGCGGGGTAAGTGAAAATCCTATTCACAGGACCTATTTGTTCAAGGAAGGGAAGAAAATGGAGTTGGAGGACGGAGTAGTGTACCAGGACGACCCGGGGACATCGGCTATGATGTCGGAGCGGGTATCGGGCCTGGCCAACTCCATCTACCGCGAGTTCGAGAAACTGATAGGAAAATACGACGAAGACGTGGTGAAAGAACTGATGCCGCTCGTCGTGGCTGTGCTGGAGAACCTGGATTCGGTGTTCGCGGAAAACCAGGAGCATGAAGTGGAGCTAGAACTGTTAAAGGAGGACAACGAACAGCTCATCACGCAGTATGAACGGGAGAAAGCGCTGAGGAAACACGCAGAGGAGGTGAGTCCGGGCAGCGAAAGACGGAGAGAGGGAGTGAGATGGAGGACATTGACAGCCGATTTGAAACGCTGCCTCTCGCTGCAAGGCCACGCAAGCCAGTGTTTTTCATCACCAAAGCATCCCTACCGATGTCTATGTGTTTTGTAGAACATGCACGTGGTGCAAGGTTGTCAACAAGGGATACCCACGAGGCTAATAATCTTATATTGTGCAAGGAGAGCCACGTTCGTAATATCTGCGCCCCAGTTAGATGAGTAACTGTGTGATTAGTTTAGCATCATGCTAACAGTAGCCTACCCATCCATGGTGGATGGATTCACAGTAGCCTCAATTTCATCATCATGCACTAACACACACAGAATGCCCGAGACCTAGATGTTTTTCTCCAAGTTTATAGGTGCGCTTTTGATGTTGCCATGAGAGGACGTAGCCCCCAGTTACATTCAACCATCCATCCTTTTTTGTCAGACTGTTTGCCTGCTTGGCTATTGTAGTTGACAGAAACAGCTGTCAGCCTCCTATCACTTTGCATGTAAATATCTTTAGTACATTGTTTCTTCTCCAAAGATAGACAGAGACACTGGGAGAACAGTCTTCCTGACGCGGTAAATCCAGTCATGTCATCAGAAACATCCCACCTGTGTTCTGCTCTCATAGCCATTTGCCCCTGTCTAGACCAATGATGTGTATTAACCCTGGATGACTGACAGGGGGTGCTGTATTTAAGCCACCTAGCAGTCATCTTGGTACTTATCAATTGTAAAAAAAACATTTTGGAAGCTATAGAAATGCATTTATCAATGTCTACATTCGTTTTTGCCACGGCTATTATAGTACAGACACTTTAATGCATACTTTAAGTAAGTCAGGTGAGAGGCAGCTTCACCGCTGCGCCCTCCTCTGACTGACCATCAGATGCAGACCATCAGTCCCAGTAAATAAATGCAAATGATTATGCTCAGTGCCTTGCAAGTAATACCAACAAATGTTCTATTAAAAGTGTGATCATATACCTAAAATGTTTTAATATAATTTCAAAATGGTCTGAGAAGAACAACTTTGGCAGGGCAATTCAAGCATAGCCAACATGCATTGATGATGTATTGGGCCTATAGTCTACTGCACAAACCTCATTGTTACAGAACTGTTTTTAATTGGTTAATGTTGCATAGGTTTAGGTTTAAAACAAAATCTGAGCGGTAGATCCCGGATTGCATTTAGACTCAAAGTGATCTTGCATCAGTAAAGGTTGGTGACCACTGCTCTAAACTAAAGCATCAGTAATCAGACAAGAGTATAGACAAATACAGCCAGGCTATTATACAGCGTCCATAAGTGGGCAGCACTTACCTATTGTAGTCTAGGAAAAACCCTTAACTGTTTATGAATGAGTAGTTACACACTTACATTTATGAGAAGGGTGAATCAGGACTCATGTTATAGAGACAAACATTCCTAATCGAGCAAGGTACATTGGACACACACACACACAGAAGATGCTGTATTCTACCTCAGAAGCAGCAGGTTTAGTGACTCAGCAGTTTATCATGACTGCTCATCGGATGGAGAGAGGAGGAGAGGATGAGGTGAGAAAGGACAGAACAGAATTGAGAGGACAGGACAAGCGAGTGGAGAAGAGGAGGGGAGATCAAACAGAACTTGGTTTTACTGGTACTTGCAGTATGAAGGGCTTTCATGCTATATCTGCAATCACACCTTTTCTCACTGTATCATCCTGAATGAGTTGTTACTTGAGTAATCATGACATTGCTACTCAAATATGTAAAGATATAAAATAATCCGGAGTGTATAATACTGTGAGAATAAAGTTCCTTCTGTCAGTTCCACCCGTCAGTCTGCATCGTTTCAACTGCTTTGGATATGCGTCTGGGCGGCAGGAAGCCTAGTGGTTAGATGCAGGTAGCGTAGTGGATAGAGTCAAGTAGCCTAGTGGTTAGAGCGTTGGGCCTGTAACTGAAAGGTTGCTAGATCAAATCCCTGCCCCTGAACAACACAGTTAACCCACTGTTCCTAGGCTGTCATTGTAAGTAAGAATTTGTTCTTAACTTCTTTGGGCTGACAGCGCTTTCACTGGCTGATATGACAACAGCCAGTGAAAGTGCAGGGTGTCAAATTCAAAACAACAGAAATCTCATAATTAAAATTTCTCAGACATACAAGTATCTTATACCATTTTTTAAAGGTATTCTTGTTGTTAATCCCCACCACAGTGTCCGATTTCAAAATGGATTTACAGCGAAAGCACCACAAATTATGTTAGGTCACCGCCAAGTCACAGAAAAAGACAGCCATTTTTCCAGCCAAAGAGAGGAGTCACAAAAAGCAAAAATAGAGATAAAATGAATCACTAACCTTTGATGATCTTCATCAAATGACACTCATAGGACTTCATGTTACACAATACATGTATTTTTTGTTTGATAAAGTTCATATTTATATCCAAAAATCTGAGTTTACATTGGCGTGTTATATTCAGGAGTTCCAAAACATCGGGTGATTTTGCAGAGAGCCACATCAATTTACAGAAATACTCATCATAAATGTTGATAAATACAAGTATTATACATGGAACTTTAGATTAACTTTTCCTTAATGCAACCGCTGTGTCAGATTTCAAAAAAGCTTTCCCGAAAAAGCACACCATGCAATAATCTGAGTAGAGCGCTAAGACAAGACAACAAGCCAAACAGATATCCACCATCTTTTGTAGTCAACATAAATCAGAAATAGCATTATAAATATTCACTTACCTTTGATGATCTTCATCAGAATGCACTCCCAGGAATCCCAGTTCCACAATAAATGTTTGATTTGTTCGATAAAGTTCATAATTTATGTCTAAATACCTCCTTGTTGTTCGCCCAGTAATCCAAATCCATGACACGTGAGCAAACAAAGCAGATGAAAAGTCTAAAATTTTCATCACGGCCCGTAGAACTTGTCAAACGATGTATGGAATCAATCTTTAGGATGTTTTTAACATAAATCTTCAATTATGTTCCAACCGGACAATTCCATTGTCTGTAGAAAAGCAATGGAACTCAAGCTAACTCTCACGTGAATGCGCGTTTTCAGGTCTTGGCACTGCCAGTACCTGGCTCAAAGAGCTCTCATTCCCCCCTCCTTTATAGTAGAGGCATCAAACAAGTTTCTAAAGACTGTTGACATCTAGTAGAAGCCGTAGGAAGTGCAAAATGACCAATATCCCACTGTAAGTTCAATAGGGGCTGAGTTGAAAATCGACCAACCTCAGATTTCCCACTTCCTGGTTGGATTTTTCTCAGGTTTTTGCCTGCCATTTGAGTTCTGTTATACTCACAGACATCATTCAAACTTCAGAGTCTTTTCTATCCAATGCTACTAATAATATGCATATATTAGCATCTGGGACTGAGTAGGAGGCAGTTTACTCTGGGCACCTCTGGGCACCTTTTTCATCCAAGCTACTCAATACTGCCCACAGCCATAAGAAGTTTTAACTGACTTGCCTTGTTAAATAAAAAAAATAGTGTCTTAAGCTCCTCCCTCTAGTAAATATAACATATTAAGCTCCTCCCTCTAGTAAAGGTAAAGAAATAGGCATCAGGAATAGAAGAGCATCTGTCCAGGCCCATACACAGTCATGACCCTACCTTAGTGGGCAGAACGATCACCATAGAGCTAAAGGTTGCCTTACCCCTACAGCAGACCTAGGATCAGCTCATCCTACCACAATTTTTACCTCAGCCATTTGGGGTCAAAATAACAAAACTGAGCTTTGATCAGTGGTTACAGACAACTTCATCCAAGACTCCGAGACTGGGACTACAGAGAGACAGACGGTCTGAATCACATCCAATTCTCCTTCACTAAGACTCAGGGCCAGGCAGCAATAGGTCCACCAAACACACACACACGGACACAAACCAAAAAACACAGAAATAGGTCAAACCAGACTGGGCAGTGCAGTTTGGCTTCACTTGCTGCACTGCCCAGTCTGGTTTGACCTATTTCTGTGTGTGTTTTGGTTTGTGTCCATGTGTGTGTGTGTTTGGTGGACCTTTTGCTGCCTGACCCTGAGTCTTAGTGAAGGAGAATTGGATGTGATTCAGACCGTCTGTCTCTCTGTAAATTGCAATGCCTATTTCTACACTCAGCGTGTGGTGCTGTTTTAGGCCCCTCCGCTCTGTCCAGGCTGTGACACAGAGACAGTGAGACACACACACACACACACACACACACTCCAGCCCGCCTTGGGTTTCTTAATCCCAGGAAGCCCTGTGTTCCCCAGAAAAGATGCAGATGAGGAGGAGGGGGGGTGGGGACCGAGGTTTTCGTATTGTAGGCTGTGTGGGTTATGATTTCCAGGTCATGTGATCCTTTGTGATGGCCAGGGCTCAATGAGATGGAGAGACTTCCCTGTGCCTTGGCTTCTATTACGTACTCATGGGCCTGGTGTTGCACCATAAACCTTCCCCATTTTACTCAATATTGACCTACTCTGTTTCCAAGGGAATGGTTTGTCAAACCCTCTTGGATTTTATCTAGGAGAAAATAAAGAGCAACATCTGTTCCCCTAATGTCTTATAGGCCACTCTGAAATATGAAAAGGAAAACGCCACATTGCTGCTCATGTTCCTAAGTGATGTTATTATAACAACGTTTCCACCCTTAGGTCTTCATCAGGCAAAAGTACCTGGTTGTGCGTGTGTTCTTCAGCTTTTATAGGCCACTCTGCCACGTATTGATTCTGTTGTCGTTATTTAACAGATCGCTCAAATCGAAAACACAAACCTGTAAAAATAAAAAGGGTGTTTGGGTATGTGCATCTTCTCACCACTATGAGGAGTAAAGTCTCCATGATATAGTAGTTTATCACGCAGTTCCCTTTGTACAAATGATTGATACACTGTTTGACTGTTTATAGAAATGCGAGTGAGCGTAAGTAGGTTTCACTCCAGTTCGACATTCATCCCTAAGGTGTGGTTATAAACTGACACTTTACAGACATGTGGCAAGTAATACTTAATCCGTAACCGATGTTATGAATCTACATGGATGCAAACAATGGCCGCTCCCTCAGAAGTGGCACCACCGGTTCAAAAGTGGTGTGGCAAAATTAGTCTGTGTCTCTTCTGGGGCCTGGAGTTTTTCCTGATCATGACCTGGTCAGGTAAAACTCTGGGTCCTATTCGTAGGCTATGTCAAAATATTCTTATTATACACAGCTTCCCTTTTCATCTGTGCTATGACTATAGGCCTGTGGTTTTAATTGTCTGGTCATGTGAATTGAAAACAATCTTTGACCCCCCCTTTGTTCAGGGACACATTATTCAATTTCTGTTAGTCACATGTCTGTGGAACTTGTTCAGTTTATGTCTCAATTGTTGAGTCTTGTTATGTTCATACAAATATTTACACATGTTAAGTTTGTTGAAAATGAACACAGTTGACAGTGAGAGGACGTTTCTTTTTTTTGCTGAGTTGAGATGTTCTCGACCATGGACAGTGAAAACATATTTCACCCTTCGAGACTCTGCTTGCCTAGACTCACTACACTGCTTTCAACAACACCTTGTTGGGACATGAGACGGTCAATGAAACACCAACATTTCAGATGACACAAACTGACACTGGTAGTACTCCAAAACAAATTATGCAATTTTAACCATCGGTTCAAGAAGTATCTCTGGGTAGGCCAAGGGGCCTCGTTCAGAAGAGCAACATTAGATAACTAAAGTGCTGCAGTGGAGAGTGGAGATGATGACAGGGCAGTCCGTGTCCCAAATGGCATCCTATTCCCTATATAGTACACTACTTTTGACCAGAGCCCTAAGGGCCCATTTGGCGCACTACATAGGGAATAAGTTGCCATTTGGGATGCAAACTAACTGTTGAACTGCATTAACCAGAGTCCCGATGAGGGGTGTTATGAATCATGGGGATATGGAATGTTCCATGCTGTGATTCCTCATATGCATCATCTCCTCTCTCCTTTCCTCTTTATTGTGTCCATCCTTCCCAGCATAGGTTGGTTCCCTGGTGCTCACTGTAGGAACTGATTGCCTGTCAAATCCATATATTCAATTATTAAATCAACTACTTTCAACATTTTAATAGAAAATAATATACCCCTTTTCATGAAGTAGATTTTATTGAATGTTACTCATTCTGTTGCACTCTATTCTAACCAAACCTGCATTACCAGTTCATATCAGTAGGTGTCACTATGCGCTAGCTAATGTGTGGTCATATTGTCTGTAGACTGGTTTGTGGTGGAATTTGTAGGTTTTTTACTTTTAAGACAGGGAAATTTGCAACACAAACCTTTGTGAATAATCACCAGCTGTGCAAATAAATTAATATGCCAATGAACATTACTGGACTAACAAACTGTCTGACTAACCTTTCCAGGAACTTCCGTATCCATTGTCCTTGGGTAGCAGCAGCAGATCGTTTCATCTTCTTTATCCTGTGCCAAACACATTTATTCAGTGAGTCTAAATTATAATGTTAGTTGCTGGCTGCATGATTGCATCAACCTAGCTAGCTAATGTTAGGCTACTCTAAAGCTAACGTTAGTGATTTTGTTAGCTAGCTAGCTAGCTATAGATTGGATCATTCTAGATCGTTTTAGATGACTAAACTGCTTTTATTAACTGCTTTTATTCACACATGCCTTGTTTTCCATGAAAATGTGTGTTCACTCTCATGAGGAGGGTTTCCACTAGATAACACGACCACAGAGTCAGATTGCTCCAGGATTCCACACTGGAGAGGAGCTTGAGCGAAGAAATAAACCAAGTGCAGAGTCAAAAAACGATGTGCTGGTGCAACCAAAAAGAGTTGCTGAGAGGCGTGGTTGATTAGGCTCTGTAGGCTGTAGCTAGGAGACCACTGTGACTGACAAGTGAATCCACCTGTCACAGCGAGCATGGGGGTTACCATGTGAAATCCCAGGGAGAGGGTGTTATTCACTAAACATGTAAACGGGCTGAAATTGGGGGAGGTACTATGTCAACTTGTCCAATAAGAAATGCCTGCTTTCTTTTCTGTTGCAAAATGTTTTTCTATGACGTGAACTATTGAATTTGTCTGGTAAACGTGTTCAATGCCGCTGCATTCACACCAGATTGAAGTGCTGGGGGAAAGGCTGTCTTGCCACACGTTTTCCAGCAGCTCTGCGCTCCCTGGATTGTTCTTCTAGGGGAGAGGAGCACAGAAGGCCTGGATAATACAGTATGGTGGCCAGATGATTAGCTGCGGCCTTTCTTGCCGTGTTGAACGTTACAGGTAGAAATGTATTGTATAGAATGTCATGGCTTTGTTTAATGATGAAAAAATATAATTATCTGATGTACTGTAGGTAGCTCTAATTTCAATGCATCTATAAATGTGAAAACAGAAAAGAAGAAAGGAGAGGACTGAAGAGCAGGCTAGAGTAAAGGATTACAGCTGGCAGGATGTGGAAACACACACACACACACACACACACACTGGCTTTCTGTCCAGGACACACTTCTCTGACACACCAGGAGGATGTGGGAGGGGAGGGGACCTGCATTTCTGGGTGAACAGAAGACTTCCAGATCCTCTCTATCCTGTGGGAGTGTAACGTAGTAGTAGACATCCCTGCTTCTTAGAGTGTAGTCTAGACTATGTTGTGGCAGTAGATACACATGTACCCCTCTGCATAACGTACAGGGGGGTCCTGTATTTGGTCAAATAATAATTCTGCTTTCTATATTCGCAGTGTCTCTTTTAAACTGTATTACGCAATGTGTGGTGTGTGTGTGTGGTGTGAGAGAGTGGTGTGTGTGTGTGTATATATGTTACTGACGAGAAGAGAGAGTTACTGAGAGTCCTCTGTGTGTCTCTGAGCAGAAGTTCATGGAGTTTGAGGACAGTCAGGAGCAGGAGAAGAAGGACCTTCAGAACCATGTGGGCAGAATGGAGTCCCACTCCCGCCAGCTGGAACTCAAGATCAAGAACTACGCAGACCAAAGTAAGTTTACACACACACACACACACACACACACACACACACAGGCTGAATCCCAAATCAACCCCTTACCCTCCACTTGCACGTTCACACGCACCTCCGCCATTTGCACAAGTGTCCCAAAGCCGAGTGAGTGAAAACTATCGAGGGTGTGTAGGGGCTTATTAGCCCCTCCGGTAGGCACTTCGACTGAGCCTGCAACACTGCCTGCTCCATAGCAAAGTTCAATCCCATAAAGCACTGTGTTATTTTTGAGTTTGCCCAATTTCACACAAAAGAATGGAGAGACGTGCCTTATGCATTTGTTTATGTCTAATGTCGAGACTTGACACATGTAAAAGATGAAATACCTCCCAAATTAAATGTTTAACTGTTGCTGAGGTTTAGATTTTGTAAAACGACAGGGTGGATTTGTTCATTTGAAATTCATGCTTGTTTTATTATTTAAAAGTGGAACATGAATTGCATCATTCAAGTCAGGAGTGTGTCCTGACGATGATGGGTTTATTGATCCCCTCGCCACTCTCTGGAAGTCACCCTCAGAGTTTCATCAGCAACACGTGACAACGGAGTGATTTGGTAGGGGCGAGGAGGTGGTTCTCCTCTTTCTCCTCTTTCCCTCTCACACTGAATCCACACATACATTACCCACCCACCCACACACCTACATACATGCATTTCACATCATTGGTATGCCTACCATTTTGCACACAGCAGTCCATATATAGCATCTCCATGGAGCCCAGTGCAAATGTATTTCCACACACACACACACACACACACACACACACACACACACACACACACTCATTCACACTCTTTTTGGGTAACAGTAATGGGATTACAGGATTACTGTTACTCCCATCCTCTTTAAGTGGCAGCCAGGCACCACATCTTTTAGGGAACACAAGCATCCACAGTCTGATGTGATAGCTCAAACCTCTGTTAGCAATGACGTATTGAGGAGGAGAGAACCACAGCTTCATAAACTGACATACTGCTGTTGTTCTTCAGTCTTAGGAAAATGCCAATCTGACTGCCAGTTCCTGCTTCAGCCATTTCCTTTATTGTTGTCATGCTAAACAATTGCTAAAGCAGAAACAGACTGGCAATCCAGGACTGGGAAATGCAGATTGTAACGGCACACGCCCTGTGTGTATAAACAGTCACGAGTCCCATCCGTGTAGTTAACAATCTGTAGAGCACGCTGCCCTGGCTGCTGCCACTCCCAGTCTGTGGTGAATAATTCATGGGTCATTATGCTGTTCCAGACAGGCGTTCTCCAACCAGGGCAGAGTCCACAGCTACTCTGTGTAGAGTAGTCCACAGCTACTCTGTGTAGAGTAGTCCACAGCTACTCTGTGTAGAGTAGTCCACAGCTACTCTGTGTAGAGTAGTCCACAGCTACTCTGTGTAGAGTAGCCCACAAGCTACTCTGTGGATAGTCTTGAACAGCAGGCATCTTCTCTTACTTGCCCTCCTACTTCAATTGGGAAGCTTGTATGAAAGGAGAAGATGAGTGGACTTTCAGATCCGTGGTTACTTTGCAGGACAATGCTACACTAGACTGCTGTTTAGACATGGTGTGTATCTGCAGCAGGGTTGTGGTCAATTCCAGTAAATTCTGGAAGTACACTGAAATTTCAATTATTTTCAATGCTTTTCAGTTATGAAAATTGGATTTTGGTTTACTTTCTGAATTGCCTGGAATTAAAATGGAATTGACCCCAACCCTGATCTACACACACAACTCTTGGTTTCTTTGACAATGGCGTTCATTGTCTTTTGTCAAAAGAAACAGAATATTGCGTAGATGCAGTTCTTCCTCTCACCCAGTCCACCCAACAGAGTGAGCCAACGTTCTAAACACACTAACTCGGTCTACATCATACCCACTCTCGCCACTCCTCAGAGAAGGACCGCATAGCTGTCCTGCGGATGCCTGTAGGGCAGGCAGAGAGAAAGGCCCCTCCCATAGCTGGCCACAGTCACTGTGGTTCGTATGAATGGCTGGGAAGTATTTCCACCACAATGTGCATGTTAATGTAATACACTGCACTGATTCTTAAAAAACGTGATGAATCAATCCATCCATATGTGGTGACGGTTAGGCACCAGGCTAGACATGTACAGTATACATGGTATATGGGTGCAGTTGTATAGCACATACAGTATATGGCTCTGGCTAATTAGCCCTAAAACAGGGAGACAGACCTACCTACCTACCTAACTAATCCGGAGTCAGAACAACCTGTCCTCCTCTATGTGATGTGGAGTAGTGGTCCCTCATTCAGGAGATGTGTAATGGCTTGATATAATATCAATAACACCACATGGAGATGATGTTAATTAGGGAGATGGGGATGCGGCCCTTATCATGTAATCTACAGTCAGATAGAATGAATTCATTGGTCCCTGCCATGCTGATCAAAGGGAATTCATCCACCAAAGAGGAACTGATCATACTGTAATGAAGACCCATGAATAACGACACGCTGCACCCACTACTGGACTGCACTGCCAGTCCGATGACATCATCATAAATGGCCCACTACCACAGCCTTGTGTGACATGCGTTCCTAGTGCCAGTAGGCTACATCATGGAAATGGTACTGTTGACCTTGTTGTAGTGGTGCCATGTTCCCATGTTATATCATTCTCCCAGTACGCAATTATCTGACTTTACAGATTATTCTAGGGTTATCCCTGTACCAGAACATCACCACGAAAACCTCATAGCCGCTTCAACTCTGTTTGATCTAGACACAGAGTGGAGATGCTCTGTTTGATCTAGACACAGAGTGGAGATGCTCTGTTTGATCTAGACACAGAGTGGAGATGCTCTGTTTGATCTAGACACAGAGTGGAGATGCTCTGTTTGATCTAGACACAGAGTGGAGATGCTCTGTTTGATCTAGACACAGAGTGGAGATGCTCTGTTTGATCTAGACACAGAGTGGAGATGCTCTGTTTGATCTATACACAGAGTGGAGATGCTCTGTTTGATCTAGACACAGAGTGGAGATGCTCTGTTTGATCTAGACACAGAGTGGAGATGCTCTGTTTGATCTAGACACAGAGTGGAGATGCTCTGTTTGATCTAGACACAGAGTGGAGATGCTCTGTTTGATCTAGACACAGAGTGGAGATGCTCTGTTTGATCTAGACACAGAGTGGAGATGCTCTGTTTGATCTAGACACAGAGTGGAGATGCTCTGTTTGATCTAGACACAGAGTGGAGATGCTCTTTTTCATCTAGACACAGAGTGGAGATGCTCTTTTTCATCTAGACACAGAGTGGAGATGCTCTGTTTGATCTAGACACAGAGTGGAGATGCTCTTTTTCATCTAGACACAGAGTGGAGATGCTCTTTTTCATCTAGACACAGAGTGGAGATGCTCTTTTTCATCTAGACACAGAGTGGAGATGCTCTTTTTCATCTAGACACAGTGGAGACGCTCTGTTTGATCTAGACACAGAGTGGAGATGCTCTGTTTGATCTAGACACAGAGTGGAGATGCTCTTTTTCATCTAGACACAGAGTGGAGATGCTCTTTTTCATCTAGACACAGTGGAGACGCTCTGTTTGATCTAGACACAGAGTGGAGATGCTCTGTTTCATCTAGACACAGAGTGGAGATGCTCTTTTTCATCTAGACACAGAGTGGAGATGCTCTGTTTGATCTAGACACAGAGTGGAGATGCTCTGTTTGATCTAGACACAGAGTGGAGATGCTCTGTTTGATCTAGACACAGAGTGGAGATGCTCTGTTTGATCTAGACACAGAGTGGAGATGCTCTGTTTGATCTAGACACAGAGTGGAGATGCTCTGTTTGATCTAGACACAGAGTGGAGATGCTCTGTTTGATCTAGACACAGAGTGGAGATGCTCTGTTTGATCTAGACACAGAGTGGAGATGCTCTGTTTGATCTAGACACAGAGTGGAGATGCTCTGTTTGATCTAGACACAGAGTGGAGATGCTCTGTTTGATCTAGACACAGAGTGGAGATGCTCTGTTTGATCTAGACACAGAGTGGAGATGCTCTGTTTGATCTAGACACAGAGTGGAGATGCTCTTTTTCATCTAGACACAGAGTGGAGATGCTCTTTTTCATCTAGACACAGAGTGGAGATGCTCTGTTTGATCTAGACACAGAGTGGAGATGCTCTTTTTCATCTAGACACAGAGTGGAGATGCTCTTTTTCATCTAGACACAGAGTGGAGATGCTCTTTTTCATCTAGACACAGAGTGGAGATGCTCTTTTTCATCTAGACACAGTGGAGACGCTCTGTTTGATCTAGACACAGAGTGGAGATGCTCTGTTTGATCTAGACACAGAGTGGAGATGCTCTTTTTCATCTAGACACAGAGTGGAGATGCTCTTTTTCATCTAGACACAGAGTGGAGATGCTCTTTTTCATCTAGACACAGAGTGGAGATGCTCTTTTTCATCTAGACACAGAGTGGAGATGCTCTGTTTGATCTAGACACAGAGTGGAGATGCTCTGTTTGATCTAGACACAGAGTGGAGATGCTCTTTTTCATCTAGACACAGAGTGGAGATGCTCTTTTTCATCTAGACACAGTGGAGACGCTCTGTTTGATCTAGACACAGAGTGGAGATGCTCTGTTTCATCTAGACACAGAGTGGAGATGCTCTTTTTCATCTAGACACAGAGTGGAGATGCTCTGTTTGATCTAGACACAGAGTGGAGATGCTCTGTTTGATCTAGACACAGAGTGGAGATGCTCTGTTTGATCTAGACACAGAGTGGAGATGCTCTGTTTGATCTAGACACAGAGTGGAGATGCTCTGTTTGATCTAGACACAGAGTGGAGATGCTCTGTTTGATCTAGACACAGAGTGGAGATGCTCTGTTTGATCTAGACACAGAGTGGAGATGCTCTGTTTGATCTAGACACAGAGTGGAGACGCTCTGTTTGATCTAGACACAGAGTGGAGACGCTCTTTTTCATCTAGACACAGAGTGGAGACGCTCTGTTTGATCTAGACACAGAGTGGAGACGCTCTGTTTGATCTAGACACAGAGTGGAGACGCTCTGTTTGATCTAGACACAGAGTGGAGATGCTCTGTTTGATCTAGACACAGAGTGGAGATGCTCTGTTTGATCTAGACACAGAGTGGAGATGCTCTGTTTGATCTAGACACAGAGTGGAGATGCTCTGTTTGATCTAGACACAGAGTGGAGATGCTCTGTTTGATCAGTATACATCAACAGCACATATCAATTCATCACATGAAGTTACCCCGCCCTTGTTTTTCTTTCACATCAGAAACAAACACAGAATCCCTCTAGAATAGTCATGGCATTTTCAATTCAAACATTACCATAACATCACAGCAGTATTTTCAATTCAAACAGTACCCCAGTGTCCCAGCAGCGTTTGAAGAGTGTTAATGTCAGTGTAATTGATAGTATCCCTGTGCTGTGCTCCGGCTGTTGTGCTGCTCAATGCCAGGTTTTAGGCTAAACCAGACAGACTAATGGGAGGATTAGGGGTTTTTGTCACCTCTTAAATCTGGCCCATTTAAAATCATTTGAGAGAGATTACCTCCTCTCTCAGTGCTGTGAGTTCCCCGCCCCATTGGCGTCACACATCAGTCTAGTGTCTGATGGCTTATTACTGTTGAAGCGAGGACACCTAGTGGCAGATCATTGTCATTACAGGGAGTAGAGTACAGTTGGTCCCACATCTTTCCGTCTTGGGCTGCTTTCAATTGATGTTGAAATGTGGGCAGTTCAAATCAGAGCAGTTCTATTTGTGTGGTCGTTGAAGCTTTACCTTTTGTCACAATATGGTGTTACTGATGATTCCCATTGGTTAGCCTCTGTGTCTGTGTGTTTCCTTATAAGAACAGCTACTCATTTAACAGCTGACTAGACTGGCGTTGGATAAGACTGATGATGTCAGTCAGACTGACTGACTGTCTGTCTGACACACTAATCATCTGACTGTCTGTCTGACACACTAATCATCTGACTGTCTGTCTGACAAACTGATCATCTGATTGACTGTCTGTTTGACAAACTGATCATCTGATAGACTGTCTGTCTGACTAACTGATCATCTGACTAACTGTCTGTCTGACAAACTGATCGACTGACTGACTGTCTGACAAACTGATCATCTGACTGACTGACTGTCTGGCAAACTGATCATCTGATTGACTGTCTGTCTGACAAACTAATCATCTGACTATCTGTTTGACAAACTGATCATCTGATAGACTGTCTGTCTGACTAACTGATCATCTGACTAACTGTCTGTCTGACAAACTGATCGACTGACTGACTGTCTGACAAACTGATCATCTGACTGACTGACTGTCTGACAAACTGATCATCTGATTGACTGTCTGTCTGACAAACTAATCATCTGACTATCTGTCTGACAAACTGATCATCTGATTGACTGTCTGTCTGACAAACTGATCATGTGACTGACTGTCTGTCTGACAAACTGAACATCTGACTGACTGTCTGTCTGACAAACTAATCATCTGACTGTCTGTCTGACAAACTGATCATCTGATTGACTGTCTGTCTGACAAACTGATCATGTGACTGACTGTCTGTCTGACAAACTGAACATCTGACTGACTGTCTGTCTGACAAACTAATCAGCTGACTGTCTGACAAACTGATCATCTGATAGACTGTCTGTTTGACAAACTGATCATCTGATAGACTGTCTGTCTGACAAACGGATCATCTGATTGACTGACTGTCTGACAAACTGATCATCTGACTGACTGTCTGTCTGACAAACTAATCAGCTGACTGTCTGACAAACTGATCATCTGATTGACTGTCTGTTTGACAAACTGATCATCTGATAGACTGTCTGACAAACTGATCACCTGATAGACTGTCTGACAAACTAATCAGCTGACTGTCTGACAAACTGATCATCTGATAGACTGTCTGTCTGACAAACTGATAATCTGACTGACTGTCTGACAAACTGATTATCTGACTGACTGACTGTCTGACAAACTGATCATCTGACTGACTGTCTGACAAACTGATCATCTGATAGACTGTCTGTTTGACAAACTGATCATCTGATAGACTGTCTTTCTGACAAACTCATCATCTGACTGACTGACGGTCTGACAAACTGATCATCTGACTGACTGTCTGACAAACTGATCATCTGACTGACTGACTGACTGTCTGACAAGCTGATAATCTGACTGACTGTCTGTCTGTCTGACAAACTGATAATCTGACTGACTGTCTGTCTGTCTGTCTGTCTGTCTGTCTGTCTGTCTGTCTGTCTGACAAATTGATAATCTGACTGACTGACTGTCTGACAGACAAATTGATAATCTGACTGACTGACTGTCTGACAAACTGATAATCTGACTGACTGACTGTCTGACAAATTGATAATCTGACTGACTGTCTGACTGATGTTCTTTCTTCTCTTCTCCTTCAGTCGGCAGGATGGAAGAGCGAGAGTCTGAGCTGAAGAAGGAGTTCAACTCACTCCATCAAAGACACACAGAGGTAAAGAGAGAGAGAGAGAGAGAAAAGGGAGAAAAGAGGGACCTCTTCCTATCTGTACTG
Organism: Salvelinus alpinus; assembly: GCF_045679555.1. Lineage (NCBI taxonomy): Eukaryota > Metazoa > Chordata > Actinopteri > Salmoniformes > Salmonidae > Salvelinus > Salvelinus alpinus. The sequence goes on along the minus strand of NC_092086.1, from coordinate 31,831,262 downwards.
TTTTCCTAAGAATAAGATTTCAAGTACCAAAAGTAAAACTAACCTCTCTGTTCTGTCCAATACAGATGATCCACAACAACACAGAGCATGTAGAACTAACCTGTCTGTTCTGTCCATTACAGATGATCCATAACCACATGGAGCATGTAGAACTAACCAGTCTGTTCTGTCCATTACAGATGATCCATAACTACATGGAGCATGTAGAACTAACCTGTCTGTTCTGTCCATTACAGATGATCCATAACTACATGGAGCATGTAGAACTAACCAGTCTGTTCTGTCCATTACAGATGATCCATAACTACATGGAGCATGTAGAACTAACCAGTCTGTTCTGTCCATTACAGATGATCCATAACTACACGGAGCATGTAGAACTAACCAGTCTGTTCTGTCCATTACATATGATCCATAACTACATGGAGCATGTAGAACTAACCAGTCTGTTCTGTCCATTACAGATGATCCATAACTACATGGAGCATGTAGAACTAACCAGTCTGTTCTGTCCATTACAGATGATCCATAACTACATGGAGCATGTAGAACTAACCGCTCTGTTCTGCCCATTACATATGATCCATAACTACACGGAGCATGTAGAATGAACCAGTCTGTTCTGTCCATTACAGATGATCCATAACCACATGGAGCATGTAGAACTAACCAGTCTGTTCTGTCCATTACAGATGATCCATAACTACATGGAGCATGTAGAACTAACCAGTCTGTTCTGTCCATTACAGATGATCCATAACTACATGGAGCATGTAGAACTAACCAGTCTGTTCTGTCCATTACAGATGATCCATAACTACATGGAGCATGTAGAACTAACCGCTCTGTTCTGCCCATTACATATGATCCATAACTACACGGAGCATGTAGAATGAACCAGTCTGTTCTGTCCATTACAGATGATCCATAACCACATGGAGCATGTAGAACTAACCGCTCTGTTCTGTCCATTACAGATGATCCATAACCACATGGAGCATGTAGAACTAACCAGTCTGTTCTGTCCATTACATATGATCCATAACTACACGGAGCATGTAGAACTAACCAGTCTGTTCTGTCCATTACAGATGATCCATAACTACATGGAGCATGTAGAACTAACCTCTCTGTTATGTCCATTACAGATGATCCATAACTACACGGAGCATGTAGAACTAACCAGTCTGTTCTGTCCATTACAGATGATCCATAACAACACAGAGCATGTAGAACTAACCTCTCTGTTATGTCCATTACAGATGATCCATAACAACACAGAGCATGTAGAACTCACCTCTCTGTTCTGTCCATTACAGATGATCCATAACTACATGGAGCATGTAGAACTAACCTCTCTGTTCTGCCCATTACAGATGATCCATAACTACATGGAGCATGTAGAACTAACCTCTCTGTTCTGTCCATTACAGATGATCCATAACTACATGGAGCATGTAGAACTAACCTGTCTGTTCTGTCCATTACAGATGATCCATAACTACATGGAGCATGTAGAACTAACCTCTCTGTTCTGCCCATTACAGATGATCCATAACTACATGGAGCATGTAGAGAGGATCAAGCTCCACCATATGAGTGTAGTAGAGACTTCAGACTCTGGAATGGTGGGCAGAGTCAGGTAAGTCTTGGTGTTATACAGGTAACTGCCAAAATAATGGAAACATTTGATTAAATGAGGGTACAAAGTCTATTGAAAACAGGTACTTCCACACTGGTCTGTTTCCTGAGATGATAATTAAGAAATTAACATCCCATCATGCATAAATAAATATTCTGTGCAGGCCATTATTTTGGCTACCATGGCTATGCCCCCATAGGATGACAATGCCCCCATCCACAGGGGATAAGTGGTTTGATTCTTTAACTTAAATTTTTTTTTTTTTACCTTTATTTAACAAGGCAAGTCAGTTAAGAACAAATTGTTATTTACAATGACGGCCTACCCCGGGCAACACTGGGCCAATTGTGCACTGCCATATGGGACACCCAATCACGGCCTGATGTGATACAGCCTGGATTCAAACCAGGGACTGTAGTGATACTTATTGCACAGAGATGCAGTTCCTTAGACTGCTGCGCCACTCGGGAGACAGAGTTGATGAGCATGAAAAATAACTTAAATAAAAATACATTAAAGTACTACTGAAGTCATTTTTTTGGTATCTGTACTTTACTATTAATATTTTTGACAACTTATCAAATCAAATTAGTCACATGTGCAGAATACAACAGGTGTAGACCTAACAGTGAAATGCTTTCTTACAAGCCCCTAAAACCTCTTATAACTACCCCCCTCCTTCTTTCAATTTCCGCCTGAAGACATACCCAAATCTAACTGCCTCTAGCTCAGGCCCAGGAGCAAGGATATGCATATTCTTGGTACCATTTGAAAGAAACACTCTGAAGTTTGTGTAAATGTGAATTGAATGTATGAGAATATAACACAATAGATCTGGTTTAGATAATACAATGAAAAAACCATACGTTTTTTCTTTTTAATTTTTGTATCATCATCTTTAAAATGAACAAGATAAAACAAACATTCAGATATGAATATGGGGACAATTTCAGTGAAAAACATAAGAGGGCAACAGTACTTGTGCAAAGTTTCAGAATGATAACTTCCAAAATGAGTGTGCTACATGACATTTATCATGAAGTCACCCAGGTGTCCCACACAAGTAGCCCAAATGTACCCAAGTGGCCAAATTGGTGAAGGTATACATTTTGAAACAAATAACTACATACAAAATACCAAAATGGTATTCTAACACACCCCCCCAAAAAATGGAGAGAAAAAAAATGGGGGAAAAAATATATACATTTACAAAATAACATGGGTAACTATTTACACACTTTCAATATTTGGAAGACCCTCAGTCCTCTATCAAATCAAATAATATAGCCCTCAAGAGTAAATATGAGCAGTTTACCTCTAGATGGCCCGGGAGGTGTGGAACCAGAGACAGCAGGGGTCCAGCTGGATGAACCAGCTTCAGAGGGGGATGGACACGTTGGCAGCAGACACACGCATCTCGACCATGCTCCCTCTAATCCATAATATGTAGACTGAGTTGAGGAAGCATAGCCAATGTGTACTTTACATATTTCATTACATTTTTATATATTGAAACTAAAATGTAAAAACAATCACAAATAATATTTTATATTATTAATTTCAAACAACGGCATTAGCATGAGAAGAACTTACCAGTCCAAAACAATGTCCTCTCCGTTCAAAAAATATGCTTCCATTTGAGTAATTGTCGCTAACTGAGTCGTCTTCCAAAAGCATATGTTTCACTTTCACAATCAATTTCCTCTATAATTTTGTCTACATTCGTATATCTAGTCTTAGATTTAGCTTTCCCTGACTTATTCGCCATGATTTTCGATATATAAACATCTGAAGATGCTTGTTACCGAAACAGTGCTGTGCGTAATGAGTTTGGCTACTTCCAGTATGAAACTTCAATGGCGAATGATGATCTTTACGCCGGAGTGCACTACATGGGTTGGTCTTCCAAAACACAAACATTAGATATTGCCGTTTACCTCTGCTCATTGGCTATCTACCCAGATAGATTTCAAGACGATCAGTGGTCATTGGGTTAAAATACAGTCAATCAACGAAACAGCGGTCATATAATTGGTGCACAATGAGGTCGTTACTTGTCTTCCAATCGTTTTTTTTCGGGTCAATACGTCCCGCGAAATGACCCATCAAGTTTGGTTGTGTTACAAACAAACAGTTGATTGCAAGGAAACCAAACATGACTGGATAAAGTCAGGTTTAGTCTGTGTATTTACATCGAATGTTTCGTCAAAAATTTAATGACACGAAATTCAACGAGATAAGCGTTCACAAAATGTTTCGTGTTAGGCTATAAAAATGGATTTAACCGAACAAAAGACCATTCATTGTGTAACAATGAGCCTTGGGATTGCAAACAGAGCAAGATCTTCAAAGGTAAATGATTTATTTCATTGCAATCTGTGATTCTGTTACGCCAGTGCTGGTTGAAAAAGTAGTTTGGTATGGGGCTTTGTGCTCAGATAATCGCATCGTATTCTTTCGCAGTAAATCCTTTTTTAAATCTGACAACGCAGTTGGATTAGCAAGATTCTAGGATTTTGAACCATGTGAGACACTTGTATTTTCAGGAATGTTTAATATGACTATTTGTGGCGATCACCGTATGTTGTCGAATTCAAACCCGTATGCGGGATCCGTAGATCAGAGAAGTTAACCAACAATGCAGTTTTAATAAAATACCCCCCCAAAAAGTAAGAGGTAAGAGCAGCAGTAAATAACAATGTGGAGGCTATATACAGGGGGTACCGGTACAGAGTCAATGTGGAGGCTATATACAGGGGGTAATGGTACAGAGTCAATGTGGGGGCTACATACAGGGGGTACCGGTACAGAGTCAATGTGGAGGCTATATACAGGGGGTACCGGTACAGAGTCAATGTGGAGGCTATATACAGGGGGTAATGGTACAGAGTCAATGTGGGGGCTACATACAGGGGGTACCGGTACAGAGTCAATGTGGAGGCTATATACAGGGGGTACCGGTACAGAGTCAATGTGGAGGCTATATACAGGGGGTAACGGTACAGAGTCAATGTGGAGGCTATATACAGGGGGTACCGGTACAGAGTCAATGTGGAGGCTATATACAGGGGGTACCGGTACAGAGTCAATGTGGAGGCTATATACAGGGGGTACCGGTACAGAGTCAATGTGGAGGCTATATACAGGGGGTACCGGTACAGAGTCAATGTGGAGGCTATATACAGGGGGTACCGGTACAGAGTCAATGTGGAGGCTACATACAGGGGGTACCGGTACAGAGTCAATGTGGAGGCTATATACAGGGGGTACCGGTACAGAGTCAATGTGGAGGCTATATACAGGGGGTACCGGTACAGAGTCAATGTGGAGGCTATATACAGGGGGTACCGGTACAGAGTCAATGTGGAGGCTATATACAGGGGGTACCGGTACAGAGTCAATGTGGAGGCTATATACAGGGGGTACCGGTACAGAGTCAATGTGGAGGATATATACAGGGGGTACCGGTACATAGTCAATGTGCGGGGGCACTGGTGTCGAGGTAATTAAGGTAATATGTACATGTAGGTAGAGTTATTAAAGTGACTATGCATAGATAATAACAGAGAGTAGCAGCAGAGTAGATGGGGGGGGGGTAGCCATTTGCAAATAGTCTGGGTAGCCATTTGAATAGCTGTTCAGGAGTCTTATGGCTTGGGGGGTAGAAGTTGTTTAGAAGCCTCTTGGACCTAGACTTGGCGCTCCGGTACCGCTTGCTGTGTGGTAGCAGAGAGAACAGTCTATGACTAGGGTGGCTGGAGTCTTTGACAATTTTTATGGCCTTCCTCTGACACTGCCTGGTATAGAGGTCCTGGATGGCAGGAAGCTTGGCCCCGGTGATGTACTTTTACTTCACTACATTCCTAAAGAATATTATGTCCTTTTTACTCCATACATTTTTCCTGACACTCAAAAGTACTCGTTACATTTTGAATGCTTTGCAGGACAGAAAATTGTCCAATTCGCACACTTATCAGGAGAACATCCCTGGTCATCCCTACTGCCTCTGATCTGGCGGACTCACACATGCTTTGTTTGTAATGATGTCAGAGTGTTGGAGTGTGACTCTGGCTATCCGTGAATAAAAAAAACAAGAAAATTGTGCTGTCTGATTTCCTTATTATAAGGATTTTTTATTATTATTTGTACTTTTACTTTTGATACTACAGTATATTTTAGCAACTACATTTACTTTTGATACTCAAGTATATTTAAAACCAAATACTTTGTCTTTTATTCAAGTAATATTTTACTGGGTGACTTTTACTTGAGTGGTTTTCTATGAAGGTGTTTTTAGTATGAGAATTGAGTACTTTTCCCACCACTGCTTCTGGGAGGTTCTGAAGCGGCGCCTGAGAGCATTTTCCACCACCATCAACAAGAATTTACTGTGGTAGAATGGTGTCACATCCTTCCAATAGAGTTCCAGACACTTGTAGACTCAATGCCAAGGTGCAGTGAAGCTGTTCTGGCTCATGGTGGCCCAACACTTTATTAAGACACTTTATGTTGGTGTTTCCTTTATTTTGGCAGAGTAGTGGCTGCTGCATTCTGGTAAATGGTGTCACCATAGTCAACAACTGGCAGTAAAGTTGACTGTACAATCTGCTTCCTACTGTTTAGGGAGAGGCAAGATCTGTTTCTAAAAAATAAGCCCACTTTAAGTCTTAGCTTTTTAACTAGCTCATCAGAATGTTTTTTAAACGTTGTCAATACGAATGGCCAGATATATTTATAGTGTAGTTAGTGTAGCCAGTCATGCTAAACATGTCCCTCACACTGTATAATCTGACTGACCCTCTTCCTCTTCTGTCTCTCTAGGAAAGAGCGTCCCATGTCTCTGGGTGTCTTCCCCATGTCAGTTCTGACCCCTGACCTCCAGGCCAGGTCTGAGACGCCTGGCGCAGAGGCCTGGAGGTTCAACGACCTGGAACACCCGCGCTCCAATGCCAGCCTCAAGGTGGGAAATGGGGACGGCTCGATAACAGATACACAGACATGTGATTGGCACAGCCTAGAAAAAAATGGGGGCAATGAAACTGTCTATTTTAATGATCAGATACATTTGAATAAACCTGAGTCTGTTTATTTCTGCCTGGGTGAGGCTATAGGGCCCTGTTGAAATACATTTGAAATGGCTCTTTCTGCAGGAAGGGGGGCTTTGGACTAATCACGCACAATGTGAGAGAGCAAGGGTGCACCTCAATAGTCTGAAGTGGCTGCCTCCTATTGTTTCCTCCCCCTCATGTGCTTAGAGCACAGGGCTTTGGACTAGGCACGCTTAGCATGCCTAATGAAGAGGCCTTTAGAGAGGGCTCTGAGGGGAGAGAGTCGGCACCCCTCTGTGATGTCTTCTAGAAGGATCTGACAGGGGCTTCTGTGTATTCATACAACCGCCCTCCCCTCCTCCTCAGTACATGTTTCAGAGGGCCAACTTCATGAATATGCATAACTTAGCAGGATAGAATGCTCCTTATTTAGTCATTTGTCCTCATGCTGTTAGATGTCTGTCAGATGGTAACATCATGACATCATCGCTCTCTGGCACTGGATGAGATTCTCAGTAGTAAACCAAATGCCGTCACACTGCCCACAGACCCACAGTCACAAAGACTTACAGTGTGTTATTGTACCGTCCTGAACGGGGCTTTGCAGTTCCTTTACATAAGCGGTAGGAATAAGCATCACCACTTTGAATATTACTGGATGGAGTCTGTGTACATATCTGTTTTTCTCTTCAGTGATGGTAAAATACCCTAAAGGTGCCTGCGTTATTTCGGCTGCTGCTCCGCTTCGTTCAGAAGTGTGGCATGGTCTCCGGGACTAGGGGTAGATGGTCTGTGACGTGGTACATTCTGGGATAAAGGCTGCTGGCAGGCACCCAATCACTGGGGGAGAAAGAGCGCAGGCCGGCACGTGGTTGGATGTTTTGACTCTTTGTAAATGAGTAGTTGTATTGATTGTCAAAATGTTCTACTACATAACATTTTATGGTATGGCCAACCTAGAAATAGCTTTTTCTTTATGGAATCGTCTATTGTTGATCTGTAAGTGTAGTGACAGTGGTATCTCTTATAGACTGTATTGGTTTTCTTTATATAGGCTAAAAATACTCAGTCCCAGCGCTCAAAGCTGGTTGAAATGATGTCATTAGAACCAGTTGGGGGTTATGTGCAAACCCCATGTTGACATGACCATTGTTTTCTGACATGTATTCTCTTCAGATGAACTGCTCTGAGTTCATTAACAAATGCCATCGGTCACTCACTACTATTGATTGAGCACTGCTCTCTCGTCCAGCTGTCAATTCAAACAGCAAACATATGTCTCAGTCATGAACCAAATGCTGCGTGCCATTTCAACCAGATTACCACTGCTTCTGATGCCTGGACCTTTAGAATAGTATCGGAATCATTCATTGCAATAACCTGTCTCTTAGCCATACAGAAGAACCTAGAAAAGGGAGATTGCAGCCACCAATGAAAGATGTGAACATATGTATTTTCAGATTTAGTTTGGAATTCGAGTGTGTTCCAATTTGGAATTCGGTTTTTGAGTTCTCCATAAATAAGGGCGACCTCATAAGCGTTCAACCCCAAGAGTCAGTATGTGAGTAACTCAAACTCTAAACTTCATTGACACAATAATACTCTGACTATGTAAGTAGGGTTCTTCTGTATGGTTCAGTGACTGGACTTCATAGGCTTCAGTCAGCTGTGGTGAGATGGTAGTCACTGGGCTAGTTGGTCACCTCAAAACCTCCGACATGTTGAATCTAATAACCTTGACTTTCAGCCAGCCATCACCAGCTGTGAGCAATGTAGACCGACACTCACACACACTCACACACACACGCACGCTTGGCAGTGTGTGTTGCCTCAGTGCTTCTGCAGAAATGTGCTTCTTCATTGTAACTCTCTTCCCAAGCAGTTGGATGCAGACGACCCCCCAAAGAGAAGGCATGGTTACAGTACGCTGCAGATCTCTTGGGGGAATTCACTCCCAGACGACTGCAAGGTAGTTGTCTCTGTGCTGGTGGATAGGAAAACCGTCACTGCAACCCGCTTGTACATGCCATGGAGAGCCCCATGTTGTGTGTGTGTGTGGGCTTTAGTAGTTGTCTTCAGTGTGCTGTTTCATTTTTTCAGAGCAAGCAGCATCTCTTTGCGCATTATTCAAAGTCCCTCACTTCACAGACCACCTGAGCCCAATGCAACCATGTCAGGTTTCCCTTCAAATCCTAGATAGATCCTCCTCAGTGAGCTAAAGGAACAGTCAATGATCACCTCCATTTTAGTTTCCCCCCTAAAATGAGCTGTTTTGATCAGTCAGTGGTCTGTAGAGTGGGGAAGGCGTGGTTCCATTCAGCTTCTATGTTGTCGTGTTTCATTTTGCCAAACTGCATGGTACGAGCTGTACTTCTTTCACATGCTGTTGCTGTCCTAGCTCCGTTTCATTTTTTTCACGTGAACTTGGAAGCAAATTGTCTCACAGTATGTAGTTATCTCACAGTTTTAGCATGCATACTACTCTCCCTAGTTAAATAACAGTCTTCGTAGTTATAACACTCTTTGTAGTTTTACACAGTAGAACTACACTCTGTAGTTGTATATCTTATTGTACTCTATGTAGACTTAACATTGGAGATTAGATCACTTATTATTGTGTTGTCATTCATAGTGAATCTTGTGTTTGTTTCTGTTATGAGCTGACCTTTGAGTTGTGTGTGTGTTCTGTGTTGTTGTCTCTCAGTGAAGGAATGGCACTATCCACTGGGCCCATGATTGGTTTATGTTCTGTGTTGACCTCTGACCTCTTGTGAAGTCCATGTGAGCCCTGTGATCTGATGTGAAGTGTGAATTAGTGTGTATTAGCTGTTGACTGTGTTCTACCCTTCCTTGTCCCAGTCAACGTATTCCTGGTCCTGAGCTCAAACTACAGAAAATAGATCATCTACGATCAAATTCATATTTGATTATTGTACAGAATAATGGATACCAATTTATGTTTTTTAGAGCTTCTCCCAATTAAAAAGTCATCACTTCAAAGAAATACCTTTAAGAAATGTTATATATTAAAATGAAAGATCTTTACTCCCGAGTGACGCAGTGGTCTAAGGCACTGCATCTCAGTGCAAGAGGCGCCACTACAGCTCCTGGTTTGAATCCAGGCCGAATTACATCCAGCTGTGATTGGGAGTCCCAATGGGCGGCACACAATTGGCCCAGCATTGTCCGGGTTTGGCCGTGGTAGGCCGTCATTGTAAATAAGAATTTGTTCTTAACTGACTCATAATAGAATACATTTTTTATGGAAGTTGATGGGAGTCACAGGCGATGGGTTTCTGTCTGCACTACTTGTATCCTCAATGTCTTTAACTAGTGCTTGTTTAGTTTTGTCCCCAGCTCCAGTGTGTTAGCTTTAAGCCAGGTTGAGCTGTGGTGTTGTGGTGTCTTCCCTCTCTGAACTGTTACCATGGTGACATCCCTGTGTTCCTTAGTTTCTGTCCTGTCTCTACTGTACCTAGCACTAGAGACAGGAGTTTTTCCTCCACACATGACCTTACCAGGAAAAACTCCGGGCCCTAGTTCAGGAAAATGTTATCCCTTAATGGGTCACGGTCAGGGTTAGGGTTAACCTTTGACTCTTGACCTCTCTATGATCTCTATGATGACCCTATCGGTTGTGGTTGCAGGACGAGCTGTCGGACCTTGGCTCGAAGTCGATCACTCCCATGTCCACCACGGCCTCGGACGTCGCCATGGAAGGGGAGGGGCCAAACAGTAAGAGCATGGAGTTGCTAGCGGCACTGGGGAACAGGTCAATATCAGTGGGTATGAAATGTTACTCACGATACTGCAACTAAGTCCTCACGACAAGTATTACAATGGTAGATGACAGAGAGATTTGTCTTTGTATCCATTCTTGATGATCTAATAGCACATAATGAAGTTATCTTTGATTTGATTCTAGTCTGTATTATATGTGTCCTGTAGGTGTGCCAGAGAACGAGGATAGCTCAGATGTGCATGACATCATTGAGTCCACCCCTGAACTGGACATGGACCTCAGTGGATACAAAGCATCTAGGTAACCCCTACAAAACCATCACCATATAGTCAACTTGGGATAAATCCTCTCTTTCATTGACAAATTGAGACTACAATTTAGACCTTGAAATACATTGGGTATTACTCCTGTACAACCTGCTAAATGCTATTCTGCTAATCGCTCCACTATGCAGCACCCCGACCAAAGGAGGCATTGGCATTGAGAACATGGCGTTTGACCGCAACACAGACTCTCTGTTTGCGGAGCTGTCGTCTGCAGGCATAGGGGACGTCATCGGAGATGTGGACGAGGGGGCGGACCTGCTGGGTAAGCGAGGGAAGGAATCCTTTCCTATAGCAGCAAAACACCTCCCAGGATGTGTAGCGTTTAGCATTGTAGTAACATTGTTATAACACTGTAGTGACTTTATGGTAATGAAATATAACACCTTTAACAATCTGTTGCTATTAGCATTTGAGTAATGTTGTAGTAACATTATGATAATGAATTACAACACAAGGATCCGTTTCTATATAAGCTATACTGTAAGAACTAAAGCCTGACACCTTCAAGGAACAGTATTCATTCCCCCAGCATTACAGCAACTTTTGGGAAGATTTATCTATTAAAAAAAAAAATGGACGTACAAACTGTGTGACACTCAACTACAAAGTTCAACCACTGGATTCATTTAAAAGTGTATCTTTGGAATGTCTCTTGACAGATGGAGTTTAACTAGTTTTGGAATGTCTCTTGACAGATGAAGTTAAACTAGTTTTGGAATGTCTCTTGACAGATGGAGTTAAACTAGTTTTGGAATGTCTCTTGACAGATGGAGTTTAACTAGTTTTGGAATGTCTCTTGACAGATGAAGTTAAACTAGTTTTGGAATGTCTCTTGACAGATGAAGTTAAACTAGTTTTGGAATGTCTCTTGACAGATGAAGTTAAACTAGTTTTGGAATGTCTGTTGACAGATGAAGTTAAACTAGTTTTGGAATGTCTCTTGACAGATGAAGTTAAACTAGTTTTGGAATGTCTCTTGACAGATGAAGTTAAACTAGTTTTGGAATGTCTCTTGACAGATGAAGTTAAACTAGTTTTGGAATGTCTCTTGACAGATGGAGTTTAACTAGTTTTGGAATGTCTCTTGACAGATGAAGTTAAACTAGTTTTGGAATGTCTCTTGACAGATGAAGTTAAACTAGTTTTGGAATGTCTTTTGACAGATGGAGTTTAACTAGTTTTGGGATGACTTGTGTTAACCCCTTGTGAGTGTTGAGTGTGTTGTTTACCCAGGTGACCTCCCTACGTTGTTCCTGCTCCTGTGTTCAATGCATGCTAACTCATGAATAACTATAGTAGCAGGCCACTGAGTTAGACAATAAACTGACACTATTTTACTACATTCAGCTCACTAATACACACTGGCTGTTGCACTGAAGTGAAATAACCGTTGCTGTTAAGTAAATACAAAGCTAAACTGGATTTAGAAGTTGTGCTTGTATCAGTTAAAAGTCATTCTCTGCTGTTAGCTCCATCAGTGTCTAACCCGCCTCTCTCTCTCCTCGTTGTGTCCTCTCCTCTGGCTTTTGTCCCTAACCCCAGTGGAGTACTCTGGTGTGTATTATGACCTCAAAACCTCTCCTTTGCTCCTTCTCCTTTGTTATTTCTCCTCCGATACCTCTCTCTATGTCCTCAGAGAAAAACTCTATTCCAGGGATGGGTATCTGCAGTTGTGTGTGCAGGATTTTGCTCCACCCTAACACACCTGACTTAATTAAAGAAAACATGTTCTATATTGGAAAACCATAGCTAGTTTATTAGGCTTTGTGAATCTGGTGTGTTTTAATGCTGGGCTGGAACAAAAGCCTGCCTGTATACACTGTGGCCTTTCAGGACCAGTTGCCCATCCCTGCTCTACATTTGGCCTGCTCTACATTCGGCCTCTCACCACCTCATATCTACAGCTCATAGCTCTACTACTACTGCCTTGACCTAAATTTGACCCCCGCAGCTCCTCGCTAGCATTACAGTGGCAACAAAAGTTGATCACAAGATGAAACCGGACATATGAAAGCTGTTAGAAGGGCTAAATGCATTTTGAAAATTTTTGTTCTTCATATAACTGCTTTGGTTATACTGATTTCTGTCTAACATGCACCATAAGCATGAAGAATAACTCATCGTACAGCTTTAATAACACATTTTTTACTTTACAGCTTAACTAGATTGTTTGTGTGTTTGTTTTTATAGCTTCTCTAGCTTTCCCAACTGTCTCTCTACCCTAGAACTGTAACTTATTCCTTTCCCCACTAGCCTGTTAGGAGTACCCTAGCTCTCATTCCTCCGTTGTGTTCCTCATACATACCTCATGTCTCACTCTCTCCACCTCTCTCTCCTTTTCTTGCCTGACTTGGATTGCATGGTTTTCTCAGATCTTAGCTTGCTTGGTAAGACCTCACCCGCTCGCTCCATCCTACTCTGTTGCGACATGTAACATGTTCTGTGTGGTGGCTGTTGGGGTTGTCCCTGATTTGTATTTCTTAGAAATATCTCACTATGAGATATTTAACACCCTGAATGGACTGATTCTTTATTTTATCTATATGAATATTTAAGTCAGTCAATGTGACTGTGTTCATTCATTGAAGTAAACGCACCTCCATAAATATTGATTTATTTTGGATAAAGATTTAAAAACATAGTTGATTAAGAACTATTTGATACATAAGAGAATCTATCCATGCCTTCTATACATGCTGTTCTATAAACTCCAGTTGTATGAACACAAAGCAGAAAACTAGGTAATTTCTCCCCTGGCTGGTGTTGCTCCTTATTTACAGGTATGGGTCGTGAGGTTGAGAACCTGATCACGGAGAACACACAACTAATGGAGACAAAGTAAGAAAAACACACTGAGAGTGGTATAGTTTTAGATTTATTTGACATTTATACTGAACAAAAATATAAACGCAACATGCAACAATTTCAAGGATTTGAGTTACAGAGTTCCATAAATTCATTAGGTCCTAATCTATGGATTTCACATGACTGGGAATACAGATATGCATCAGTTGGTCACAGATACCTTAAAAAGGTAGGGGCATGGATCAGAAAACCTGTCAGTATGACACATCTCCTTCACATAAAGCTGATCAGGCTGTTGATTGTGGCCTGTGGAATGTTGTCCCACTCTTCAATGGTTGTGCGAAGTTTCTGGATATTGGCAGGAACTGGAACACGCTGTCCTACACATCGATCCAGAGCATCCCAAACATGCTCAATGGGTGACATGTCTGGTGAGTATGCAGACCATAGAAGAACTGGAACATTTTCAGCTTCCAGGAACTGTGTACAGAACCTTGTGACATGGGGCCGTGTATTATCATGCTGAAACATGAGGTGATGGAGGCGGATGAACGGCACGACAATGGGCCTCAATATCTCATCACGTTATCTGCCCATACCATAACCCCACCGCCACCATGGAGCTCTCTGTTCACAACGTTGACATCAACAAACCGCTCGCCCCCCCGATCACATACACATGGTCTGCGGTTGTGAGGCCAGTTGGCTGTACTGCAAAATTCTCTAAAATGACGTTGGAGGTGGCTTATGGGAGAGAAATGAACATGAAATACTCTGGCAACAGATCAGGTGGACATTCCTGCAGTCAGCGTGGCAATTGCACGCTCCCTCAATTTGAGACATCTATGGCATTGTGTTGTGTGACAAAATATGACATTTTAGAGTGGACTTTTATTGTCCCCACCACAAGGTGGACCTGTGTAATGATCATGCAGTGCAATCAGCTTATTGAAATGCCACATCTGTCAGGTGGATGGATAATCTTGGCAAAGGAGAAATGCTCACTAACAGGGATGTAAACACATTTCAGCACAACATTTGAGAGAAAGAAGCTTTTTGTTTCTGGGATCTTTTATTTCAGCTCATGAAACATGGGACTAACACTTTACATGTTGCATTTATATTTTTGTTCAATGTATACCTCCCAAAGTTATTAAAATGTCATTAGTCTTTTAAACTGGTCTAAAGTCAATTCCATATTTTGATAGCTTTGTAGATCCCACTATACTGGACTATATACTGGAAGCACAACATAACACAAACATCTTTGCATGCAGTGTTGTAAGGTGTCACATTCATTCCTTTCCCCCCTTGTTTCCTGTAGGAACGCTCTGAATGTGGTGAAGAATGACCTGATAGCGCGGGTGGATGAGCTGTCGTGTGAGAAGGAAGTGTTGCAGGGGGAACTAGACGCCGTGACACAGACCAGGAAAAACCTGGAGGAGAAGAACAGAGAGCTGGAGGAGGAGCTCAAGAAGTGGGTCAATAACAACAACAACACACGATAACACACTACACACAACTGATCATGTTGTATTCGGCGCATGTGACAAATCAGATTTGATTTGATTTGACAACAGCAACACACCATATTCATATGGCCACCCAATTATAAGACTGTTTTTAGGGAAATCACCAAGAGTAAACTGTCAACATGAACACATGGCATAGCATATTGTTGATGAACCTGATTGAACCAATTCTTCTGTTGTTCCAGAGTGCGTGTGGAGATGGGGGAGGTGAAAGGGAAGCCAAACGAGGAAGAGGATGTGAGTGCCTCTTACCATATGTATAACATTGTCCTGTATAATGTGACTGTACCTCTTCATGTCCTTTAGTGGTGCCCCTTTCTATATTGTAATCACTGTTAAATGTATATTTTTATCATATTGCTGCAAAATGTACCTTCCTTAAAATTCAGCTTGTTACTGTGATTGGTGCGTTGTATGTCCGACCAATAAAAAACACCCTCTCTCTCTGGTGTTCCAGAGTGACGTTCCTACAGCCCAGAGGAAGAGGTTCACCAGGGTGGAGATGGCTAGAGTCCTCATGGAGAGGAACCAGTACAAGGAGAGACTGATGGAATTACAGGAGGCTGTTAGGTGGACAGAGATGATCAGGTGAGGAGGAGGAGAGGAGACAGTAGGATTGAAGGGAATCGAATAGAGCCCGTATACAATGCAATCTCTCAGCTAACCATGTATTTTTAAACAATATGGCCAATTAAACAATTTGGTCAATTTTATCTCCACATTTTCCACTAAACCAGGACTTTCCTCTTAATCTGAATGCTAGACTTGAAACTAGGCCACTGCCATACACTTGAGTCAGTGGCGGTCGGTGCCATTTAAGATCAGGGAGGACCATTTTTAATGAGCATGGCCTTATTTCTATTACAGCATATTGGATAAATGTCATTCACATTCCCCATTTCTTTCCGCTTGCTTTCGTTTAAGATTTATTTTTTCAACAGAATCGGTAGAATGAATTCACCCCTGATCACCCGCAAACACAGTTCACTTTCATAGAAGCCACATACAAACAGCATAATCACTTTGTTTGTTGTATGATTCCTTCTCATATCCACGCTCTCTCTGTAACGGCGTTCCTCCTCCTCTTCATCCGAAGAGGAGGAGTAGTGATCGAACCAAGGCGCAGCGTAGTGAAATGACATGATTTATTGAACACGACGAAAAACAAACTAAACTTGCATAAACAAACAAAACAAATAAACGATGCAGACAGACCTGAACGACGAACTTACATATAACGTGAAGAACGCAATGAACAGGAACAGACTACATAAAACGAACAAACCGCAAACAGTCCCGTATGGTGCAAACATATACACAGACACAGGAGACAACCACCCACAACGAACACTGTGAAACAACCTACCTAAATATGACTCTCAATTAGAGGAACGCCAAACACCTGCCTCTAATTGAGAGCCATACCAGGCAACCCTTAAACCAACATAGAAACAGACAACATAGAATGCCCACCCAAACTCACGTCCTGACCAACTAACACATACAACAAACTAACAGAAATAGGTCAGGAACGTGACACTCTCCTCTTCTCACCCTTTCCCTTCGCGTGTGGACGTCATTGCACAACACAACAGCTGTCTGTGACCAGGTGCAAATGATCGCTAACCACTACACCAAGCCTACATTGTTTTCACCATGTTAGCTAATGTCATAGTCAACATATCTACAAGAACTAATGTGTTAGTAAACCTGCTACAATCATGCAGTACGGTGTACAGTCAGTAAGCAGTTCAGCAGTTACACTGGTGAGCCCCGTGGCAATACATTTATTAAACCAAAAGCTTACCTTGACATGGAAGAGTTCCAGTGTTGGATAGCCATAGCCAGCTAGCTAACGAGAGAAAGAGGCTCAATATATATATATATATATATATATATATATATATATATATATATATATATATATATATTGTAGAATCAGATACCTATATGAAGGAATAGGCAAAGGACTATGGATACAACATATTCATCCTTTCCCCAGTTGTTTCCTTGGCCTCTGCTATAGTAATATGCTGCAGTTGCTTTGTAACTGGTTCCCAGAGAGACGTCAAAGTCCATTGTTTCAGAACACCAAACTTTTGGAGATCAAATGTTAATAAATAGAATGAAACATAATACTATGTTGCCTAGTGAAGGGTTTCCTTCTCCACAACCCCTTTCATATACACTCTTTAAGCTCCACTCTGAGACTTCACTGAAATCATCCTTCTGCTCTATCCTTGCTCTACCAATTTAAATGAATGAGTTGAAGGGATAGTTCAGAGAAATTACATAGTTATCTAAATATCTCTTTACTTAGAAGGCATTTTATGGACAAGGAGTGACTGCAATCAACACTTTGGTTTTGTTAAACTAACCAATGTCGTAAGTAATTCTGCTGAACTGTCCCTTTAACATGATGTTGTGTTGTCTTCCCAGAGCCTCCAGAGAAAACCCTTCCCTTACTGAGAAGAAGAAATCCAGCATCTGGCAATTGTAAGCAGTCTCAAATAATCTCTCCTTCAATGACTACCTGTACGAAATAACTCATAGGAATTATATACATTTCTGATATGATCTATTCAACACTATCATCATGATATCATATGCTAACATTCTGGAAATTCCATCCCTGTTTTCTTTCTTTTTGGATGTGCTATTAAATGTTCAGTCTTAGGTAAATGTTTAAAAAATCATAGCCATCCCTCTCTTGCCCCTTGGTACAGTAACTACAGTCTAGCCATGGGTTTAAATACTATTTCAAATCCTTTCAAATCCTTTAGCTTTGCTTGATTGAGCTTGCCTATTGCAACGGAACCAATAGAAAATTCCCAACTGCGCATATCCCGCCCACCTGGCAGTCCATGCAGGCTAAAGCAAACGTTCAAAGCATTTGAACGATTTTAAATAGTATTTGAACCCAGGTCTGCTACAGTCCCCTGAACAATAGACATATCCTGGATGTGTACTACTCTTCATGTTTTCCATCCAATCCACAAACAAATCAGTCCCATGTGATTCTCTTGCCCTCCCCCCCGCCTGCCTATTTTGCCTTACGTTGTCCTGCTAGTCTGCTTAAAGACTGCTGAGAGGTCTATGTCAGCTGATTGTATCTCCTTCATGTCCTCTCAGAAGTTGTATTTGTTTAGAGGACAATTTATGGACAAGTGCTTAATTCTGCAATAGGCCTATAACCTGCTGTAATGCAGAGATTTAAATATGTCCAACTCTTTATTAATGCGCACTCTTGTAAGATCTACTGTCCATTACAGTATGATGTGTAGACATATGAAGAAAACAATGAAAAATATAATTGCATGCTTCTTTTGATCAACTGACAGAGGTGTCCTCCTTCATCCCTGTGAGTTTTACTGTGACTGTCTTAACATGGGGCTCTTTCCTCTTACTGTGCTGTGGAGCTCATTGTAAACACATGTTATGCAGTCTATTGAAATCTATCTGCTTGATTACCATCTGTCCCACACTATCAGATTACTATCTGCTATCAACATTCAGATAACATATGCCAAAACGTATATACAAACACAGAAATACACAGGTGTAGGTGTCCTAATGTACAGTATTAGTGTACTGTATGTAGGCTTATAATACTATATATTAATATGTATGACTCCCGTTCAGTTAAGGGGCCCCGAGTGGTATTGTGATGGGTGGGCTTTGGCTCTGTTAATCAACGTTCCCAAATCCCCAGCATGCTTCACTTCACTATACTTGAGGTGATGGTGGTGGTGGTGGGTGACTGTTTACTGTTGGTTGGTGGTTGACCCCCGGCCTTGCTCCTCCCTATACCAACCCCCCCCCTCCCCCTTCGCATCCCTATGGTTTCTCTCTCCCCCCCACAGTTTCAGCCGTCTCTTTAGCCCCTCCTCCACCAGCACGACAGTGATGAAGAAGGCGGAGTCCCATGGGAGGGAGGTGAAGTACATGCCCCCTGCAGGAGGGGGAATGAAGAAGAGGAGCAGCACCTTCTCCCAGTTCCCCACCGAGAAGTCCAAGGCCTTCGACTTCCTCAACGAGGAGTGAGTAGTGACACAGCACTCATTCTGTCATGTGTTAGTACTGTTGTAGCTCTCCTTATTCCTCTCTTGACCTCTGCCATGATGAGCCATGCTCATTCACTCCATGTATTACACAGCACTTATAATAGAATCATGGATATGTAGGTCAACTACTTATGATGGTTAGAACTGTTCATAACCTGTTCTATTTTAGAACTGTTCTTAACCTGTTCTATTTTAGAACTATTCATAACCTGTTCTATTTTAGAACTGTTCATAACCTGTTCTATTTTAGAACTGTTCATAACCTGTTCTATTTTAGAACTGTTCATGACCTGTTCTATTTTAGAACTGTTCATAACCTGTTCTATTTTAGAACTATTCATAACCTGTTCTATTTTAGAACTATTCATAACCTGTTCTATTTTAGAACTGTTCATGACCTGTTCTATTTTAGAACTGTTCATAACCTGTTCTATTTTAGAACTGTTCATAACCTGTTCTATTTTAGAACTGTTCATAACCTGTTCTATTTTAGAACTGTTCATGACCTGTTCTATTTTAGAACTGTTCATGACCTGTTCTATTTTAGAACTGTTCATAACCTGTTCTATTTTAGAACTGTTCATAACCTGTTCTATTTTAGAACTGTTCATGACCTGTTCTATTTTAGAACTGTTCATGACCTGTTCTATTTTAGAACTGTTCATGACCTGTTCTATTTTAGAACTGTTCATAACCTGTTCTATTTTAGAACTGTTCATGACCTGTTCTATTTTAGAACTGTTCATAACCTGTTCTATTTTAGAACTGTTCATAACCTGTTCTATTTTAGAACTCTTCATAACCTGTTCTATTTTAGAACTCTTCATAACCTGTTCTATTTTAGAACTCTTCATAACCTGTTCTATTTTAGAACTGTTCATGACCTGTTCTATTTTAGAACTGTTCATGACCTGTTCTATTTTAGAACTGTTCATGACCTGTTCTATTTTAGAACTGTTCATGACCTGTTCTATTTTAGAACTGTTCATGACCTGTTCTATTTTAGAACTGTTCATAACCTGTTCTATTTTAGAACTGTTCATGACCTGTTCTATTTTAGAACTGTTCATGACCTGTTCTATTTTAGAACTGTTCATGACCTGTTCTATTTTAGAACTGTTCATAACCTGTTCTATTTTAGAACTCTTCATAACCTGTTCTATTTTAGAACTGTTCATAACCTGTTCTATTTTAGAACTCTTCATAACCTGTTCTATTTTAGAACTCTTCATAACCTGTTCTATTTTAGAACTCTTCATAACCTGTTCTATTTTAGAACTCTTCATAACCTGTTCTATTTTAGAACTGTTCATAACCTGTTCTATTTTAGAACTGTTCATGACCTGTTCTATTTTAGAACTGTTCATGACCTGTTCTATTTTAGAACTGTTCATAACCTGTTCTATTTTAGAACTGTTCATAACCTGTTCTATTTTAGAACTGTTCATGACCTGTTCTATTTTAGAACTGTTCATGACCTGTTCTATTTTAGAACTGTTCATAACCTGTTCTATTTTAGAACTGTTCATGACCTGTTCTATTTTAGAACTGTTCTTAACCTGTTCTATTTTAGAACTGTTCATAACCTGTTCTATTTTAGAACTGTTCATAACCTGTTCTATTTTAGAACTCTTCATAACCTGTTCTATTTTAGAACTCTTCATAACCTGTTCTATTTTAGAACTGTTCATAACCTGTTCTATTTTAGAACTGTTCATAACCTGTTCTATTTTAGAACTCTTCATAACCTGTTCTATTTTAGAACTGTCCATAACCTGTTCTATTTTAGAACTGTTCATAACCTGTTCTATTTTAGAACTCTTCATAACCATGCTACACAAACGTTCATATACTCCTAGGGCTTGTTTCTCATGACCCATATTGGGCATATTTCTGGACCTCAAAGCCTTTTCATTGGAGAATCTCATTTGACAGTGCTCTCTAATCCAGGATTCAGCAAACCAGCCCATAATGTAATTTTTTGTAATGAAATTCCCTTTTTGTCTTGTCTCCCTCCCTGTCAGAATGGACCCGTGCGCCTCTCCGTCCCGTAGGGAGCAAAAGAGGGCCCAGTACAGACAGGTCAAAGCCCACATGCAGAAGGAGGATGGACAGGTACAGGCCCATGGATGGAGTCTACCCAGCAAATCTAAGGTAGGAGAGGAGCGGAGGGAGAGAGAGAGGGAGAGAGTTCGCAATAATAACCATATCCAAGTTTTTCTTTTTTATATGACATCTTGTGTGTCCTTTCAGGTAGTGAACGGGGGCCCAACAGAGAACAAAGAGAAGAATCTACCTGTGCCAGTCTACCTGAGGCCCCTGGACCAGAAAGATGCTTCTATGAAGGTGAGCACAGCACACACTGGGATTAAGTTAACTTCATTTTGATCTGTGAAAACATACATTACTTTTGTGCACAATGCAACATTTGAATACCAAGTTGTGATACACAAGTATATTACATGTTTTGCAATGGAGGCTGCTGAGGGGAGGACAGCTCATAATAATGTCTGGAATGGAGCAAATGGAATGGCATCAAACACATGGAAACTTTGTGTTTGATGTTGTTGATACCTTTCCACTCATTCCGCTCCAGCCATTACCACGTGCCCGTCCTCCCTAATTAAGGTGCCACTAACCTCCTGTGGTGTATTGAGCTTTTTTAAATACAATTTCTCTAAATTTGAGGTTGTTTGATTGATTGATATGTCTGCAGCTGTGGTGTGCTGCGGGTGTGAACCTGTCAGGAGGGACGATCAGAGAGGGAGGGTCCATGTTGGAAGGACAGAGCAGGAAGGGCTCTGTGAGCAGCCTGGACCATTTAGAGACAGAGAACAAGGTAAGGGGGAGGTGTTTTGAGCATGTTGGCCAAGGGGGGTGTGCCCGTACCTTAAGCACCTTGACATAAGGAGGGTGTCTCATCAGGATCACAGGACAGTATATGGAAACTTCTGACTGTTTTAGAGAGCTTGTATATCAGTCAACAAAAGTACTGTATGCTGGAACTTTATACAATATAAGTGTGTTTAAAACAGCTTATTACTGTTTTTGAGAGCTTGTACTGTAAATGACTGGAGAAAGAAGACTGGATAGTAATACATACAGACACAAGTTAAAGCTCCCATATTTACGAGCACTGGCCTCAAGCCATCATGACAGGGCTCAGTCAAGTCAACATTGTTAGCCCTTACACATACTAGTCCTGGTATAATGGAGCCGTTGCTCAGCCTGTCCTGTCCTTGCTCCAGGAGCAGGAGAAAGGTGAGAAGGACAAGGAGCTGCGTCTGCAGGATGAGATGTCCTGCAGGGTGTGGATCTGTACCAGTACCCACTCCTCTACTAAAGTCATGGTGCTGGAGGCCAACCAGCCCTCTGACCTGCTGGACAGCTTCTACGCCTGCAACTCACACGTCCTCTGCATTGCCAGCATACCAGGTGTGTGTGTGATGTTTGTGTACAGTTAGGAATTTATAGTATTAAGATAGTACGTATGTTTCAAGATGGGTCTGTATATGTCAGTGTTGGCTGGTTTTACTTTCAATCAGATGAAGCAGGTCATTGTAATGTCTGAATGGAATGAATGAAACGGTACTGTGTGTGTGTGCTCACTTCTGTGTGTTTTCACATGTCTGTTTGTCAGGTGTGTTGGAGACAGACTACCCTGCAGGGGAGGAGCTACCTGTACCCCAGGACCAGGAGTCCGGGCCAGTTGATGGCGTGTCATTGGCAGGCAGCGTGGCCAGTCTGGGCTCCACGGGCAGCGACGGCGCCTTGGCAACGGAAGGGACCACCGCCGTCCTCCAGATGGCCGGGGCAGGGCTCAATGACCTCCCGGCCCAGCACAGCTCAGGTAACACAGACACAGGAACTGGCCGCGGTTCAGGACATTATAGCAGTGGTCACCTCCATCACTAGTCCTGGAGAGATACAGGGTTTGAAGGCATTTGATCCTGCCCAGAACTATACCATTTGATTCAACCAGGAGTAGTTGAATGAGGGGTTTTAGTGTTGGCATTTTCACACTTTCACACACATTGAAACTGGGGTATGCCCTGGGTTCCACACTGAATCATCCTTTTGTATCTAATGCATACTTACTGTAATATTTTCTCTCTACATATTCCCCCTACCTCCACCCAACAGTGGATCTGTCCAGAGAGCCCAGTCCTGCAGAGGATGGGGTCCCCACGGCGGAAGAGGCCACAGAAGCTACAGAGGAGGGGGAGGAGAGCCAGGGGCTGGTCGTCAGTCAGTCAGGCATCTACACAGAACACGTGTTCACAGACCCTCTGGGAGCCGGCCACCATGAGTCCTCCACTGCAGACACACAGAGGTGAGACTGTCTGACCTAGTACTAATTAGTAGTGACCTGACCAGGGAGAACTCTGGTCCATTGTTTAAGGCACTGGGTTATATACATGAGTAATTAGAGAATGTATGACTTTCTTAATGTGTGTTTGATACACTAAAGCTCACCAGCCCTGTTCTTTCTCTCTGTCTCCCAGGGACCAGGAGGGGGTGGGTGAGGCGTCTCTTCCCGACGACATGCTCCCTGCTGGGGAGGACGTCCAGAGGATGAGCAGCGCCCTGCCCACCATGTGGCTGGGGGCCCAGGACGGATGGTGAGGACAAGGGAGTGGTCACCAGGGGCCACTAGGGCCACACAGAAATAAATGAGTATGGAATATACAGTAGAATCTCTTTGGTCAAGAAAAGAAAAACGCATTATACATTTTTTGTAATTTCTCTGTTAATCTTAATTTTTGTTTATGCACCCTGATCCGTATAATTATCTATAGAAAATCATCCCCATTTATTTGGAGTTTGTGTTTTTTAATCTTTGTCTCCTCCCTCTCTAGTTTGTATGTGCACTCGTCTGTGGCTCGGTGGAGGAAGTGTCTCCACGCCATCAAGCTAAAGGACTCCATCCTCAACATAGTGTGAGTACTCTGAGGACTCCATCCTCAACATAGTGTGAGTACTCTGAGGACTCCATCCTCAACATAGTGTGAGTACTCTGAGGACTCCATCCTCAACATAGTGTGAGTACTCTGAGGACTCCATCCTCAACATAGTGTGAGTACTCTGAGGACTCCACTAGTACTCAGTCATTTATATACAGTACCAGTCAAAAGTTTGAAGCTGGTTGAGAGAATGCCAAGAGTGTGCAAAGCTGTTATCAAGACAAAGAGTGGTTACTTTGAAGAATTTCAAATATTAAATATATTTAGATTTGTTTAACACTGTTTTGGTTACTACATGATTCCATATGTGTTATTTCGTAGTTTTGATGTCTTCACTATTATTCTACAATGTAGAAAATAGTCAAAATAAAGAAAAACCCTTGAATGAGTAGGTGTGTCCAAACTTTTGACTGGTACTGTACATGATTGATATGATTTTTTGATTATTTCACACACAAAGGTTCCCAAAGAGAGACAGACAGTACTTGTAGTGAGTATTCAGGCCATGCATATCTCACCAGACATGTCTTGTAGTGAGTATTCAGGCCATGTATATCTCACCAGACATGTCTTGTAGTGAGTATTCAGGCCATGTATATCTCACCAGACATGTCTTGTAGTGAGTATTCAGGCCATGTATATCTCACCAGACATGTCTATGTGTGCTCTCTGTCTGCAGGCATGTGAGAGGAAGAGTCCTGGTTGCCTTGGCGGACGGCACGTTGGCTATATTCCACAGAGGCCTCGGTAAGGATGCATTGATTCAAGCCATATTGTGACGCTGGTTAGCGTTTTTGTAATGAATCTTCTAGCTGGCCCAGCCACAAAGTAATACAATATTAATTTAAACCTAACAATAACCGTAACCACACTGCTAACCCTAATGCCTAACCCTAACCTTAAATTAAGACCCAAAAGCAAATGTGTGTTTATATGCATTTTTACAATATAGACAATTGTGACTTTGCAGCTGGCCTATCTAGCGGAAATCACTCAGTTCTGCCTCCAGGACCAGACTGTAATAAACGTCAACCTGCTATTGTGATGCTCCCTGGAGTAAAACGGCTTGGCAGCCATTTTGTGTCACAAGCATATCGTTTCTCTGTGTGTTTCTCCCTATGCAGATGGACAGTGGGATCTGACCAACTACCACCTACTAGACCTGGGCCGGCCGCACCACTCTATCCGCTGTATGACAGTGGTGCATGACAAGGTGTGGTGTGGCTACAGGAACAAGATCTACGTCATCCAACCCAAGGCCATGAGGATAGAGGTACATCATCTGACATGGTTTATACTGTAAACCTTCTGATGGTAGAAGGGGGAACAGTGTAAAGGGATTTGTGTTTCGGAAAAGTGCTAGATAAATGTGAATCCTTATGACTTTCCCCACAGCCGTTAGAAGTCTTTTCCAAAATTCCCAAAAGGAAGTTTCACACTATAATCTCCCTTTTGGTTTGAAGATGTTTTGTTGTTCTAATTGTTGTAGTTCTACTTTTAAGTCTTTCATCCATGAAATTGATAAAGCCCCTTTGGTGACTTATTCCACGTAGGTTCCAATAACTCCAGCCCACTTTGACCTTTGAGATCAGTGTCTTATGTTTCTTGTGATCTAACATTTGTTTATTCTCTCAAATGTACAACCTCAATCAAATAGAATATACACTGTATATCGGCCCATGATGTCTGTGCAATATCTAATAGTGATATAGTGTGGTTTAACATGGTTATAATGCTAACTTATCTATTTCCTCCTGTGTAGAAGTTGTTTGACGCCCACCCCCGGAAGGAGAGTCAGGTGCGTCAGCTGGCCTGGGTGGGAGATGGGATCTGGGTATCCATCCGCCTGGACTCCACCCTCAGACTGTTCCACGCCCACTCCTACCAGCACCTCCAGGACGTCGACATAGAGCCCTACGTCTCCAAGATGCTGGGTACTGTACATTGACTCACTGTTCAAATCAATACAACTTTATTGGCATGAAGTATTGACATTGACAAAGCAGAGGAGTTTTAGGATGATAGATGAAAAATAACTTTGTTTCAATAGAATGCATGGGGAATACGTGAATGATTGTGCTTAGGGCTGTTGTGGTTACCGTATTACCACCACACCGGCGTCATGTGTCATGACCTCAGTCAAATTCCACATGACCGTTGATTCACAGTAATCTTCTCTTATGCACTCTGGACATGCGTTGGTACAGTAGTACCCAACTCGCTAACGACCGTCAGGTCGCTAATGGCCCGGTACTCAGGGCTCTATTGTCCCTCTAACCACTCTGACATCAATGCAAATGCAATCGAAAATCACATCAAACACATCATCAAAACAGTACCATGCTTACATTTTGTTGTCTTGCCCGTTCACCCTCTGAATGGCACACATACACAATCCACGTCTCAATTGTCTCAAGGCTTAAAAATCCTTCTTTCAACTGTCTCTTCCACTTCATCTGATTGAAGTGGATTTAACATCAATAATGGGTCATAGATTTCACCTGGATTCACATGGTCAGTCTGTCATGGGAAGTGTTGTGTACACTCAGTGTACGTTACCCTGTTACACTGTCAATTTAGCATGAGTTTAAGCAGTGTTATGACCCTGTCCTCTCTTCTCCCCTCTTCTCTAGGTACGGGTAAACTGGGCTTCTCCTTCGTCAGGATCACAGCCCTCATGATATCCTGTAGCCGTCTGTGGGTCGGAACAGGAAATGGTGTCATCATCTCCATCCCGCTGTCAGAAGGTAAGTCCATACGAGCTACATCTCAGTCATCTAAGATGGCCTCCTCTCCTCACCTTCCCTCATTCATTGTTCCTTGCCCCTTGAAAATGTTCACGTCCCTCAAAGACTAAGTTTTATAACAACACAACGATCATCAAAAATGTTTCAAGCCCCTGTAGTTGTTGGGTGGTGAAAAGGTGTATCTACTTTAACTTGGCCCATTCATTCACGCAGGTTGACGTTTATTGAGCGATTTCCACTTGATGGGCCAGCTGCAAAGTCAAAATTGGCTGTATTGTAAAAAGTAATGAAAACAGAAAATAGCTTTTTGGTCTTAATTTAAGATTAGGCATAAGGTTAGCAGTGTGGTTACAGGGTTTAATGTCTGTGGCTGTGCCAGCTAGTGGCTATCCTGCTGAGCTGCCTCAGTACATGAGTCATCCCAATAAATACCAAACTGCTTCATTAACACTCATACAGTCAATGAAACAGCTCCAATTAGCTGTCTGTAAATGAGAGAGTGGGTATTCATAGACTCTATACTCCTCCGCTGCCCCATATATCCCTCCTCCTCTCCTCCCTCTTTCACTGAAGCTATAGGTCCTCCTCAGCATGGAGTCTTACTGAGGGGCCTCAGGGGTGAGTCTCCATCACACTTAACCAAACTTCTCTCTTTCTTTACTACTCTCTCCCTCTGTCCCTCTATCCCTCCTTCTCTTTCCTGCTGTCTTGCCCTTTCTATCTCTAGTGCTTCTATTCCTAGTCAGTTCCATATAGCTGCATCTTCTCCTCTTTTCCTCTCTACCCTTCTCTCTCTCTATCCTCCTCTCCGTGTATTTGGGCCTGGTTTGTGCTCTTTGGTCAGTTCTGGTCTCTCCCTGAATGTTGTTTCTGATCCTAGTAGTGGGTCTCTGGTCTCTCCCTGAATGTTGTTTCTGATCCTAGTAGTGGGTCTCTGGTCTCTCCCTGAATGTTGTTTCTGATCCTAGTAGTGGGTCTCTGGTCTCTCCCTGAATGTTGTTTCTGATCCTAGTAGTGGGTCTCTGGTCTCTCCCTGAATGTTGTTTCTGATCCTAGTAGTGGGTCTCTGGTCTCTCCCTGAATGTTGTTTCTGATCCTAGTAGTGGGTCTCTGGTCTCTCCTTAAGTTAGTTTTCTGCTTCTCTCTATGCAGCTAGACAAACAGAGAGACCCAACTGACTGCTTCATTGTCTGTGCAGGGCAATCAGTCAGGGCAATGTCTTTTAGTTTTAACTTGTCTGCATTGTTTCTAAATGTTTCACTCCATTCATTTCATAATGACTCCTTCCTTTCCAAGTGTAGCATGTTTACAGCGTGACCTTGGCTTTGGATCTACTGTATGTGTTTTCAGGATGGCCTTGCTGTTCTTAGGCACAGGCCTTAGCCGTGGTATATTGGCCCTATACCACAAACACCCAAGGTGCCTTTTTGCTATTATAAACTGGTTACCATCGTAATTAGAGCAGTACAATTTTTTTTTTGTCATACTCGTGGTATACGATCTGATATACCATGGCTGTCAGTCAATCAGCATTCAGGGCTCGAACATCCAGTTTATAATGGAGGCTTTGCAGTGTGCCGCTTGCTATGGATGGATAACAAGCTAAATCGATTCACTTCGCAAAACATTACAGTTAAGAAATTCTTCATTTAAGGCCAGGAGTTTTTCCTGACATCATTACTCTATAGGTTTTGTTTTTAACTCTATAGTTGTCTTGTTGTTGTTGTGACGTTGTAGCCAACAAGACAGCGGGTGCAGTGCCAAATCGCCCTGGCGGTGCCGTACGGGTGTTCAGTGAGGAGGGCACGGAGAGCACTTTGCCAGGCAGCTTCGTGCCCTACTGTTCCATGGCACAGGCACAGCTGTGTTTCCACGGACACAGAGACGCAGTCAAGTTCTTTGCAGCAGTCCCAGGTAAGCAGCAAGGGGTAATGATCATTAGGGTGTGCAACGAGAAACATTTTGCAACAGAAAATTAAAATGATTGTGCGCAGGCAGTCCCTACCTGTTTCATTCAGTTTTCTTCCTGAACTTGACCGAGAAAGTACTCAATACTTAACTTCCTGTTCCAGGTCAGGTGATCCCGTCCCCCGGACCCGGAGGGGATTCTGGGTCGGATGACCCCGCCTCTGAGTCATCTGACATGGCGACCTCTGAACCTGCCAAAACCTTCCTGGTCATGAGTGGAGGAGAAGGCTACATCGACTTCAGAATGGGTGAGTAGAGTGTGTGTGTGTGTGTGTGTGTGTGTGTGTGTGTGTGTGTGTGTGTGTGTGTGTGTGTGTGTGTGTGTGTGTGTGTGTGTGTGTGTGTGTGTGTGTGTGTGTGTGTGTGTGTGTGTGTGTGTGTGTGTGTGTGGGTATGACGTTATATGACGTATCACTCCTCAACAGGTGATGATGTAGGAGAGGTGGATGGCAGCCTATCGGAGCCCACCATGAAGCAGGCCACCCCCGCCAAACCAGAACGCAGCCACATCATCGTCTGGCAAGTCACTTCTTGCCAGGAGTGAGCCGATCACAGACTGCCACATCACTACTCGGTCGCACAACCCCCCCGCATGCCCCTCCCTTAGGTTTTAAGTTGTTATTATTGATATTATTATTACTACTGTGGATGACTACATTGTTGCTAAGGATTCTTTTAGTGTCTGTTTTAAATGTATCCATAAATTTGGGGCCCTAATGTTTGCCAGGCAAGGTTAAAGGGAAGTAGTGAAGTCAACTCCTGATAAGTGCACATGGGATAGATAAGTACACTCTTTTTAAGTGCAGTGCACTTCACCGGGCCCTTTTCAAACCGTTGTTTTCACTTGCTCCAGATATCTGCAGCACATTCTAGAAGTCGATGCGGTATAAATGCAGCTCAGTGTTTTAAAGTAACTGTCCAGTGACCGGTATATGCCCACACCATTCTGTTGTTGGGGTAAGCCCACACCATTCCATAGAATAGCAGCTTTCTTTTTACATATTAACATTTTTAAAACTAGGAAAACTATGTCACTCATATTGTCATTAATTATAGGTCATATTTCATTGAAATCTGGAAACACTGGACAGTTACTATAAAGGGACAGGCTTATATTATGCCAGGTTATTACATATGTACTGTACCACCATGTGTAGGTGCTACGTACTTCCCATAGTTCAATAAGGGTCAAATAACGTCATTTTCCTGTGAGGCAAACTTCTTATATGATATTTACTGCACATACAATAATGGCACAGGATGAACAAATAGTTAAAATAACAGTACAGTCAACAAAGATGAGGAACTGCATTATATTGATTTAAGATGACATTACATAAGGGAACATCAGTATTGTATGTTTAGAAACAGAAGACAAAAGGGAATGGTTAAGTGGTTTTGCACTGAATTGATGACATCTTATTTTGTAAAGTTACGATATGGGACTGTATGTGTGTGGGTTCAATGTCGCCTTTACCGTGTCGAGCATTTTAGATCGTAACCTTTGAACAAAACAGATTTATTTTTGCTACCTTTGTGGTGTTGGTAATGTGAGCAATGTTTGAGCACCTATGTGTGTAGAAAGGACTGTGAGATGTAATGTAGGGCCCTGTTCCAATACTTTAAAAAGCCTTTCTTATTTCCTCACTTTCTTGAAGTAATCGGGGAGAAAAGATCAATTTTGAAGTACTGTAACGGTGCTGAAGTTAGTATCAGCCTGCATGGGGAAGTCTTGTACTGTATCTCCGTCCAAATGTCTGCTTGCTCTGCCATTTTGGAGCCAAACTCTCTGTTCCGCCATTTTGGGGAAATGTGCTCCTGCTGCAATTTAGGGTCTTCCCTCATGCTAGAGCTCCCTGGCACTTTGAAACATAATGTAGGCCGCTTGAAGTAGAACACCCGTCCGTGGTAATGTGCACTTATACTAAACATGTGCTAACTATTTTAGGGGAAAAGGGTGTAACGGACTATTTATTTCTGTCAAGGTGTACCCAGTTACCAAAGGACAAAAAAATTAAGTATGAAAAGAATATTAAATGTCATTCGTATCTAACATTATCCATTTGCATCTTCTCTGGGGGTTTTAAGTAAAGTCATAATAGCAATGATTTGATGATGAATATATATTTTTTAAGGTTTCATCTCTGAAAAATTGTATATTTCACAGGGAATTTATTAATGAACGTAAGTGTTTACGTTGCACCTTAAAAATCATTGTCCACACAGAACTAAGTTTGCTTTGTGTTTAATTTGTTTTTGTGTTTTTACAAATGCATTCAAATAACTTTTTTTACTTTTGATTTTGTGCTCTTTGTACTTGTTGTCTGTGAGACACTTCTATAAATGAATCTGTATTTTGATGGTGTCTGTAACCTGAAAGCAGAAAAACCAATAGACAAGTGTTTAATTTTTATATATTTGAAGAAAAGAAACTGGGTTGGGATTGGTTAGGCCTCGGCCTATTTATTTTCCAATTCAGAAGAAATCACGTCCATATCGTGTTGTAGCCATTCCAGTATTTATTTTTCTTATTGAGCCTCGGTGGTTCAGAATGTAACTTTCTACATGGAAAACATAATAGGAGAATATTCAAACTGATCAGTGATAATGGTGCCATAAAATGAAACCGTGGCCAATAGAAAATGGAAAATACACAAGGATCAAAGCTAAACAGTAACGTCTGTGGACTGATCAGGAGAACTACACATTCATGGTACTAAGCTATGCATGTTTTTTTTAAAGAACACTGCTATGTATTGGTTGGTTCAAATCCCTGTTAACTGCCACCGTTTTGGGTGGGTGGATGTCTGCATGTGTGTGTGGCTTGCATTTGAGTGTGTGTGTGTGTGTGTGTGTGTGTGTGTGTGTGTGTGTGTGCGTGTGTGTGTGTGTGTGTGCATATGTGTATCTCCAGTACCCCAGAGGATGGTCTGTAGTATGTACCAGGCCTTTCTCTGGGCCCCTAAAGCCGTATGGCCATAACTGTGGTTTCTCCTGGTAAATGTTTGCTAAAACAGCATCATAGCCTTATTTTTAACAATCTATTAAACTCAATTTCATGGGGAATTCATGACTATTGATTCAGCTGATTGATTGATTGATTGATTGTTTTATTGACATTTATAAGTCAAGTTAACATAGCAGTTGTGCATCAATGCATTCCACAGGTGACAGCCAGGAAGCGGCATAACATCACACAGAAATACTACATCTCTGATTCAGAGGGGTTGGGTTAAATGGGGAAGACACATTTCAGTTGAAGGCATTCAGTTGTACAATTGACGAGGTATCCCCCTTTCCCTTAATATATTATGAATTATAATGTGACCTTAAACCTAGTGATAACCTGTTTCAAATGCAGAAGTTACATGTCAAAACAATACATTCTCACTTTTATCTCAATGAGACAAATGTGTTGTAGAAAGTGGAGTAAAAATGGATAGATGAGTGGCACAAATCCATTAGCAGCATTCAATGTGGCATTTGCATTTTTAAGAGCTTAGAGCCATGCATGTCCCATTTTCTACCAGTAGGGGGCAACATTATTCTGCACACAGTCAAGGGCTACAGCACGTTAAACTACTTCCATGAAATTGTATTGTGATGTAATTTTCCCCCTCCTCCCACTCCCTGCTCCACCCAACTCCTCTCATAAGCCATGCAGGGGCTGTGCCCAGTCTATCCTACGGACATATGTACACGCATGCTGACGTGCTTGGGTGTCTGATGTCACGCATAACCAGAGAGGGGATTCTGAGTCTGTTATGTAGCCTAGCGAGCTACTGCTACTGTTGCCATTCGTTCAGCCTCAGAGGGATGATGGTAATCTGTTAGAAAAACACCTCTGACGTTCAATACCCTGGCCTGCATCGTTTTAATGCTGTTTATGAAGAGAGAGACAGTTATGGTACACAGTCAGAACACCTCTGGCATGCCAGCTATAGCTAGTGTTTATGTAGATACATCTGTGTTTTTGTGTTCCACCCCCTCACCTCTTTCCCTCCCTCTCCTTCCTCTCCTTCTCCTGCCTGTAGGTCCAACTGCTCTCCAGGTGATGACTCCACAGCAGCAGCAGGGTAACGGTATACTTGGTTATCAGGTGGATCTCACGGTTCGTCTCCCACACACGTTACACAGAGGGAGATGGGGTAGTTGAGAGAGAAAAAGAGACTGTTCCGGTGGGACATGCAGAGATACAGAGTTAGAGAAAGAGATCCTGTGTACTAGGTAGTATGGTGCTCTGTGGTAGGCTGTTGTTACAGCAGTCAAGAGGTAGACTAGCCCAGTCTATCCTCCCCAATCTCCCAGACTAGACCAGTCTATCCTACCCTATCTCCCAGACTAGCCCAGTCTATCCTACACTATCGCCCAGTACATGGAGTTAGACTCGGCTACAGTATTAGATTACCAGACCAGCTGTTCTCTCTATGTTTCCATTTCTCTCTATCTCTCTCTTCCTGTCTGTCTAGTGGTCTCAGACAGAGGCTAGGGTGGGATGAGGCTCTGGTGCCTGTGCCTTTCTCTAGTCCACCCATCCATCCAATCTGTCTGTCTAACCCTGCCTCGAAACCAGCATAACTCTGTCTCTCACCCTGACTGAGCCCTAAGGATGAGGGAGTCAGATGAGGGTGGGAGGGGTGAAAAGTGAGAGACAAGGGAGAAGAGAGATGGTGATGACATGTAGTGAAAGAAGAGGGACTTGGCCCTGCTGCCAGAGAGGGAAGTGTCACAAGGCAAATGGCCAGGTCAGCGAGAGAGAGACGGTGGGAGAGGGGGAGGAGAGAGGGTAGATGAGAAAATGAGAGGGGGGAGAGGGAATAGGAGAATAGATTGGGTGAGGTGAAGATTTTAAAGGAGATAGGAAAGGGGAGAGGCTGGGCAGATGACAGGAAGGAGAAGAGGAGAGAGATAGAGTGAAATTCCTGTGTATGTACAGCAGCCAGTGTGTGCGAGCATGCCTACGTAATTCTGTGTGAGCACATGCACAAAATGTCTCCCCACAAACTGTTCAGCCACAGCTATTGTTGTTAATGTGTGTAAAGATGCCCACGTGTCCCGGCAGACATTTAATACTGTGTCTACTCCACAGAGCCTGACCAGACACAAAACACACACATACAACCATGTATTGAACTCTGCCCCCATAGAGGAATTCATTGAAACCCATGTCCAGTTCAGTCCAGCAGTGACTGATTCCCTCTCTTCAATTACTGATCCTCACTCTCTGTGTTTCTGTGTACAGGATGTTCAGGTGCAGGGAGGGGCTGACCGTTAACAGGGACAGGAGGACAACAGGACCATAAAAATCACCCTCTCACCTATTCCGCAGTGGGGATGTGTGCGTGCGTACGCACGCTCGTGTGTGCACTCACGTGTTTATGTTGTGCGTGTGTGTTTACCTCCTCCAGTGCTGTGTGATTTAAAGCCCCTGAATGAGGAGTGTGTGCCCTTGTCCGCCCGTGGAAGCGTGCAGTATTTCAGTCACGGCTGCAGTAAGCATTTTCCTAGCCAGCGCAGCACAGTACAGCACATTACAGCACTGTCAGGAGGCACACACAACGCACACAAATAAACAGAAAACACAGGACTGGGCGGCGCTTGGACATGATTGACAGCTCCATATTGACCAATAAAAGGTCACGAGAGTAGGTAAACAATGATTGACATCTCTGTATCGACCAATGAGAAGTTGTGAGGGCATATAAACAATGCTAGGGGAGTGTGGCTGTGTCTGGGGACCCTGTGTGAGTTATTTGTAGAGTGTGACGGAAGCGCTGAGGGGTTGAGAGGGGGACGGTATTCAACGTAACACCATGTGCTCCGTGAGTGAGGGAGGTCATGTCTATATGGGTGCAGTGGAGAGAGACTGGTTCCTTCTATATTTATGCTGGGTTTAATGCACAGTCCTGTCAGTCCTATCTATCTGTCTAGGTGTATGCATTGGGGTTGTTGTTCTGTGGCCCACTTTTTCATGTTTTCTGAGCAAGAGAACATGGAACTGTGTTTCTCTCTCTCTTTCAATTTAAAGGCTTTATTAGCATGGGAAACGTATGTTTACATTGCCAAAGCAAGTGAAATAGATAAACAAAAGTGAAATAAACAATAAAACATTAACCGTAAACATTACACTTACAAAAGAATAAAGACATTTCAAATGTCATATTATGTATATATACTGTGTTGTAATGATGTGGAAATAGTTAAAGTACGAAAGGGAAAATAAATCAACATAAATATAGGTTGTATCTCTCTTTCTCCGTCTCTCTATCTCTCTCTCTTACTCCTTCTCTCTCCATCTCTCTTTCTCTCTCAATCTATCTCTCTCCCTCCCCCTCTCTCAATCTCTCTCTCTATCGCTCTCTCTCTCCATCTCTCCCGCTCTCTGTCACTCTCTCTATCTCTCTCTCTTATTCCCTCCCTCTGTCTCTCTCTCCATCTCTCTCTCCTCAACTCTCTGTCTCAGATCATTCCCTCTATCTTTTTATCCTATCTCTAAGCAGTGTTTCTCATGTGCCCTAGGGAGTGAGATAGCTAGGAGAGTATGAGGAGGTGAGTGAAGCTGAAGACAGGACTAGGGGGTTATACATTAGAGAGTGGGTGAATGAAGAAGTGAATAGGTGAGTTAGTGAGAGAGTGGTTTAGTGAATATGTGAATGAGGGAGTAAGTGTTGTTGAATAGGTGATGAGCGCCAGAGTGTAGGAGACCTGCGTGTTTGGGGGTAAAAGGGATGTGAGGGCGTTGGATTGTGAGTATGTGAGAGTGAGTTGCTCACATGAAAAAAGACTACAGTTTACTATAGAATACTAAACTGTAGTATACTATAGGATACTATACTACACACGGTAGTATCCCTCAATCATGGGTAATACTTACTATAGCATGTTGTAGTATACTGGAGAATACTACAGTAAAAACTACAGTATTACAGTGCATTCAGAAAGTATTCAGACCCCTTAAATTTCAGCCTTATTATAAAATAGATTAAATTCAAAATTTTCCTCATCAATCTACACACAATAACCCATAAAGTGAAAACAGGTTTTAAGATTTGTTTGCAAAAAACAGAAATACCTTATTTACGTAAATATTCCGACCCTTTGCTATGAGACTCGAAATTGAGCTCAGGTGCATCCTGTTTCCATTGATCATCCTTGAGATGTTTCTACACTTGATTGGAGTCCACCTGTGGTAAATTCAATTGATTGGACATGATTTGGAAAGGCACCTGTCTATCTACAGTGGCTTGCGAAAGTATTCACCCCCTTGGCATCTTTCCTAATTTGTTGCCTTACAACCTGGAATTAAAATAGATGGGGGGTTTGTATCATTTGATTTACACAACATGCCTACGACTTTGAAGATGCAACATATTTCTTATTGTGAAACAATCAAGATATAAAACAAAAAAACAGAACTTGAGCATGCATAACTATTCACCACCCCAAAGTCAATACTTTGTAGTGCCGCCCTTAGCAGCAATTACAGCTGCAAGTCTCTTGGGGTATGTCTCTATAAGCTTGGCACATCTAGCCAATGGGATTTTTGCACATTCTTCAAGGCAAAACTGCTCCAGCTCCTTCAAGTTGGATGGGTTCCGCTGGTGTACAGGTATTTTTAAGTCATACCACAGATTCTCAACTGGATTGAGGTCTGGGCTTTGACTAGACCATTCTAAGACATTTAAATGTTTCCCCTTAAGCCACTCGAGTGTTGCTTCAGCAGTATGCTTAGGGTCATTGTCCTGCTGGAAGGTGAACCTCCGTCCCAGTCTCAAATCTCTTGATGACTGAAACAGGTTTCCCTCAAGAATTTCCCTGTATTTAGCTCCATCCATCATTCCTTCAATTCTGACCAGTTTCCCAGTCCCTGCCAATGAAAAACATACCCAGAGCATGATGTTGCCACCACGCTTCACTGTGGGGATGTGTTCTCGGGGTGATGAGAAGGAAACCTGTTTCAGTCTTCAAGAGATGATGAAATTATGTTTATGAAGAAACAGATCATTTGTGCATAGGCATACCTGGTCACGGACATAAAGGCCACTCGGGTCTTCATTGAAGAAGTAGGGTAAGAGCAGGATCACTGCAGGTGTACGGTGTTTCCTCCAACACATTGGTGTGGCTGGCTTCCGGGTTAAGTGTGCATTGTGTCAAGAAGCAGTGCGGCTTGGCGGGGTCGTGTTTCGGAGGACGCACGGCTCTCGACCTTCACCTCTCCCTAGTCCGTACAGGTGTTGCAGCAATGGGATAAGACAATTAGATATGACGAAAAGGGGGTAAATTTATTCCCCCCAAAAATTGTGAATGGGTATAATGTGTATGAATAAAATGTATATATAGTATAGTCATTTTGAAATTACTAAATCGGGTAATTTTGTATACATTTATTTAAAATTGCATCGGGGCGCTTCTGGGGTGATTCTGGTAAGATGTCAGAAAAGTCGTCTGAATTCCGGTAGACGGAAACGGCCTGATGTACTTGGGCCGATTCTGGGCAGTCATTCATTTTGAGGACGTCCTCTAGGGTGTGGATGTTCTCCCCATCAAAGGCCATTGCGGGCCGATTCAATCAGTTTCAGCCCCCCGGAAGAGCGCTGCTTCTGGGCCAATTCCTCATTGTTAGCTGGGGTGTGTGTACAGTATGTCAGTAAGTACCTTTGTGCATGTGGGTCTGATTCTGTGTCCTTGTGTGTGTGTGTGTGTGTGCGTTCGTAACTATGTGCATGCATGCGTGTCTTAATGTGTGTGTCTGAGTGTTGGGACGTGAGTGAGTGACATCAGCACCTAGTGGAGCGTGACGGTAGCTGGGGGCAGCAGGAGAACATGGGTAATATAACACTCCTTCTCTCCTTTATAGATCTCCCTTAGCCCCTTAGCCCCTTAGCCCCGGCTACTGTTACACAGATGACAAACACACACTGCCTGCTGTTCTCACTCTCTCGCTTAACTCTTTCCCTTATGTCTGTACTTCTCTGTCTGTCTCTATATCTCTATCTCTGTTTCTCTCTCTCTTCTTCTCCCCCTCGTCTCATTTGACGTACCACACATTCCCTCTGCTCTGGTGTGCGTCATGTCCAGTAAACACTCACCCAACGTCACCTGTCCCTCAGAGACCTGACAAACTGCTGGGCAGTGGGTGAGAGGAGAGGAGGGGGGTGGACAGTTGTTTTCAACTTATCTCTCATTCCTTTTGCTCCCGCCTTTCTCAATTCACCCTTTACCCTTTTCTCAGTTCTACCCTATGGTTCTTCTTCTCTACCCTGTTTTCCCCACAACCCTTCATTTCTCTGCTCTGCTCTCCTCTCCCCAACCCTTCCTTTCTACCTCTCTCCTGTCCCCAACCTGCCTACCTCTTTCAATTTCTCCCTCCTTTGTCCCATTCCCTCTCCCCCACCTCTCTCCCACTGGACCTAAAGCTCCCCTGACCTTTCCCCAGCACCATTGCCTGCCCACCATCGCCCCCTCACTCTGATCACACTGACGACCCTTGAAGCCTCAGCCAGGGGGAAATACTGACTCTGTTACATCACATTCTCCATTACTCTGCCAAGCTGTAGAGCATTATGTGTATCTTTGTGTATGTCTGTGTGTTGGTTCTTTGTGTGTTTCCTCGTGTGCATCTCACCCCCTTTGTTTTGTCTGTCATCACCCTTTGATGAGGAGGTGACATCAAAGCTTCCTCCTGTTCCTTTCAGCACCTTCTCAGACGTGTGTGAGTATACGTAAACGGCACAACCAACAGCTGGAGAGTAAAAAAAATTTTTTTTTGCCCAATTGTTTACACACTGAAACTGGCCCACGAGGCACAATGACCCACACTTTTAACTCATTTAGCAAAACCAGACACCAGATCTACATTACTACTGGCCCATGTTTTGCTTTACACTCAGATTGCAATTCTATAACAAACATTTGGCAAAACACAACACACAATTCTCAATCTTTGGCACAACCTTCACAACTAGGTTATTGAAAACCCTGCCATCTTCCATAACATCAGAGGGGGCTTATCAACCACAGCCCCCATCCTTAAGAAACACCATCTCCGGATGAAGCAAATCGAGTTCCATTTGAAAGGAATTCCCAGAGTGAAGGATAAACGGTGTGCAAGTAAGCAATGTAGTAGTACTACACTATTGAGACATTAGAGACTCATTGATGATGCCAGTGAACTTTACTATACAGCAATTACAGTATTTACTGTCATTTCAGAGAATCATGGAGTTGGATGCAAGTCCCATCCCCCAGGAACTCATATTCATAGATGAGGCTGGATTCAATTTAGCAAAGACGAGGAGGAGAGGAGGGAAGATCATTGGTCAACGCGCCATTATTGAGGTACTGTACCTGGCCAGCACGGGGGAAATGTCACCATCTGAGCAGCTATGAGCCTCAATGGGGTTCTCCACTGCCATGCCACCCTTGGACCATACAACAATGGGGTTCTCAACTGCCATGCCACCCTTGGACCATACAACAATGGGGTTCTCCACTGCCATGCCACCCTTGGACCATACAACAATGGGGTTCTCCACTGCCATGCCACCCTTGGACCATACAACAATGGGGTTCTCCACTGCCATGCCACCCTTGGACCATACAACAATGGGGTTCTCCACTGCCATGCCACCCTTGGACCATACAACAATGGGGTTCTCCACTGCCATGCCACCCTTGGACCATACAACAATGGGGTTCTCCACTGCCATGCCACCCTTGGACCATACAACAATGGGGTTCTCCACTGCCATGCCACCCTTGGACCATACAACAATGGGGTTCTCCACTGCCATGCCACCCTTGGACCATACAACAATGCCCATCTCTTTCATTTACTGAACACCTTTTCAGCCAGAGCAGAGCGGGTCAGGTGATCCTGAGCAGCAAATGTATGTTCTAAATTGGGACAACGTTTCCATCGGGCTGCTCAGATCCGCAACTGGTTCCATGACCATCCCAGGTTTACAGTTCTCCATCTCCCACCATATTCCCCATATCTCACCCCACTGAGGAGTTGTTTTCAGCATGGCGGTGGAAGGTGTATGATCGCAAACCCCATGAACGTATGGCCTTTCTCCAGGCAATTGAGGAGGCCTGTGGTGCCATTCCAGCAGAGTCCTGTCAGGGGTGGATGTGTCATGCCAGAAGATATTTCCCCCGCTGTCTGGCAATGCCTGGGATGTTGATGAAAATCTGTGGCAGGAACAAAAAAGACATTTTGAATTATGATCTTGATTTTACTGTATTTTGACAGTTTCTTTTTCTATTCCATACAATTGATCTAACATACAGTATTGTATTCCTTTGCATATGCAAAATATATTTACTGTATGTTTGCATTTTTTCTGTATGTGTGCTTACAGTATGCTGTTTGACATGTATTGAGTCATGTTGAAATATAAAACAAAAATTGTTGTATTTGTGTTTCTTTCTATATATATATGTGTGTGTGTGTGTGTGTGTGTGTGTGTGTGTGTGTGTGTGTGTGTGTGTGTGTGTGTGTGTGTGTGTGTGTGTGTGTGTGTGTGTGTGTGTGTGTGTGTGTGTCATGCCATGCATCGGAGAAAAGTGGTGAGCTACTGATTAGTTCCAACCCCAAAAAGATGTTACCCTCATGGGTTAAAAATCTGTCAGCCTTGGGGGTAAGCTAACTCAAGCCCCATAACACCTTGAGTGCGAGCTATGGTGGGAAGTGGAGAAAGAGGGGCAGAGGGGGGTGTAGGGGAGAAGTGGACTGTGAAAACAGGCCTATATTTGGAGAGGGGACCCAGTCAGTGTGGGTGGTCCTGTTTAAAAGATGTACAACCTGAGACCATGAAAGTGTTACTCACTAATATATACATAGATATTCTATAGGTACAGAATACGTGCTGTATATATTAGTCTACACATTCTACCTATACATGGTTAATGGAGTGACTTTCTATACAACTGATGAGAATATGCGGCTTATAATAGAGCTTAAGCACCGCATCTTTTACATAATCACCAGTTGTGAACGCCCACACGTGATTCTGATTAAATGGGCCACTGGAGAAATGTAATTTAATAGATGGTGTGGGTTCTTCCAAGAGATCTGTTTGATGGTGCATGATGATGAGATGATTCATTAAAATGTAGATAACATATTTTACAGCTATGAGGATCTCTCTGTCCTTGACTGCGACTTCTAAACTGAGGCTGTCTATTATTGTACTGTGTTCACAGAATTCATGTTCACAGAAATTGTGTTCACATAAATTGTGTTCACAGGAAAACATCTTGGCAGCATGTGGGCACGAGATAAGGCAAATCAAATAATCTCAGACAGTTACACAGACTCTCAGTCCTAACTGTAACTGTTTTTGAGGGAAGCTATGAGATGTGAAAAAAGGAACAAGTTGACACCTTGTAATCAAATCAAAGTTTATTTGTCACGTGCACCGAATACAACAGTGAAATGCTTACTAACCAACAGTGCAATTATTTTTATTTTTTTAAGTATTCAGTGAACAATAGGTAAGTAAAGAAATAAAAACAACAGTAAAAAGACAGTGAAAAATAACAGTAGCGAGGCTATAACGTGTGTGCGGGCTAATTGAGGTAGTATGTACATGAATGTATAGGTAAAGTGACTATGCATATATGATAAACAGAGAGTAGCAGCAGCGTAAAAAATGGGGTTGGGGGGGCACACAATGCAAATAGTACGGGTAACCATTTAATTGCCTGTTCAGGAGTCTTATGGCTTGGGTGTAAAAGCTGTTGAGAAGCCTTTTGGTCTTAGTCTTGGCGCTCCGGTACCGCTTGCCATGCGGTAGTAGAGAGAACAGTCTATGACTGGGGTGGGTGGGGTCTTTGACAATTTTTAGGGCCTTCCTCTGACACCGCCTGGTGTAGAGGTGCTGGATGGCAGGCAGCTTGGTCCCAGTGATGTACTGGGCCGTACACACTACCCTCTGTAGTGCCTTGCGGTTGGAGGCCGAGCAGTTGCTGTACCAGGCAGTGACGCAAAAATTAAAAAATGCAGACGACAAAAATAAGAAGGCCAAAATAGCTATATGAGCACTAATGGTATACTGTAGCTCATTTAAGGTGCACCATAAAAACATACAGATTATTATTAATATATATCCTCAATTATAAACCACCAACCCTAAATGTTCTGACATGTATGAGGTGTGTACTGAAGTGACCAACAGTTTGTTTTTCCTCAACAACAGGAGTCCTGATGTGTCCATCTGGAAAACAGTCAAGTGTGAGTGCGTGCTGATGTGTTCCTCTTTTATTTGAAGGTGTGCGTGAGTGCGTGCATGTATCACCCTCAGAACCCTCAGCCGTAACCTACGTCTGTTTGTATTGGGCTACTTTACAGACACGGGCAACTTGACTTTCCATGTAGGGCCTACAAGGAGTGAGAACACAATGTGATGTTTATAGTATGAGTAGTCTGCCAGTGGATGCTATGTATGGCATGGTAATAGAGATATGGCAGTCACTATGCTACAGTCTGGACTATGGAATGGGCTGACGTCATATCATTAGTAGGCAGAGATAAGGGATATCAGCAGGCCTGAGGTCACCAGCCATTAGCCCTGACAGACAGGGTAGGGTTGACATGGAGCAGGAGACGCCCAGCCAACCCAGTGTCACACTGCCACACTGACATGTCAACACCTAGGGATGTGGCTGGAAGGTTAATGTATGGATTGGACTGAGGTTGTGACTCTTTCTCTATCACGATGTCTCTCTTTCTCTTACTTTCTCTATGTCAGGATGGACTGAGTGTGACTCTCTCTTTTCATAACATGTCCTTGAGTAAAATGAGTCTCTGTCTGTGTGTTCTCTATGAGTTTCTCTTTGCTTATTTCTTACCCTCTCTCTGTCACACTCAGTAATATAGAACACTTTCACCCTCTCATGTATATTATGGTGTGGTTGTCATAGAGACACTGCTTTGTGGTAACATCTGCTAGTCTGCATTACCCCTGGAATGGATATGAAGTTTGTACATTCAATGCTGAAGGGCTCAACCGAAAAAGTGAAAGTACACACCCGCACACAAACACCTAGAGCAGTGAAGAGTTCAATCTAACCGTCCCTCCCATGCAACCGTGTGCTGTTTGGGAGATATTATATACACATCCCACTCCAAGGAATGCAGAACATTGCTGACTACATCTATTTTTTCAACACAGGCTTGGATCATATTGGAAAATGCAATTCAATATATGCAGACTAAAAAGCTGAGGCAACTGCTTAGGCTAAAAATACGTACAAGGATTTAAGAGGAAGACGGTATCAGAATCTGTTTGGCTCTAAGCTCATACAGGAGGCCTGATATCCCTGGCTCCTGAATTTCATAAAAATACATGTGGAAGGTGGACCCAAATGTGAGCACAGACACACACAGAGAAACACACATGCAAACAATCTTATCCCTAACAATCTCCCTCTCTCTCTGTCTCTCTCTCTCTCTCTCTCTCTCTCTCTCTCTCTCTCTCTCTCTCTCTCTCTCTCTCTCTCTCTCTCTCTCTCTCTCTCTCTCTCTCTCTCTCTCTCTCTCTCTCTCTCTCTCTCTCTCTCTCTCTCTATAAGGTATGATGTGTTTAGTGTGCTGTGTAGTGTACTTGTGGTGAGACTGTGTGATAAATCTCTGACAGGTAGGCAGACATGGGAGCAGAACGCCTGAGTCTGCAAATCATTTACCGTAAGACTTTTTACCACTTACTATACGTCATTCTCACTACTACAGCAGGAGAGAACTATACATCATTCTCACTACTACATGAGAGAACTATACATCATTCTCACTACTACAGGAGAGAACTATACATCATTC
Source organism: Salvelinus alpinus (assembly GCF_045679555.1). Lineage (NCBI taxonomy): Eukaryota > Metazoa > Chordata > Actinopteri > Salmoniformes > Salmonidae > Salvelinus > Salvelinus alpinus. The sequence continues at coordinate 31,787,603 of NC_092086.1, read as the reverse complement.
TCACTACTACAGGAGAGAACTATACATCATTCTCACTACTACAGCAGGAGAGAACTATACATCATTCTCACTACTACATGAGAGAACTATACATCATTCTCACTACTACAGGAGAGAACTATACATCATTCTCACTACTACAGGAGAGACCTATACATCATTCTCACTACTACAGCAGGAGAGAACTTTACATCATTCTCACTACTACAGGAGAGAACTATACATCATTCTCACTACTACAGGAGAGAACTATACATCATTCTCACTACTACAGGAGAGAACTGTACATCATTCTCACTACTATCATTCTCACTACTACAGGAGGAGAGAACTGTACATCATTCTCACTACTACAGCAGGAGAGAACTGTACATCATTCTCACTACTACAGGAGAGAACTATACATCATTCTCACTACTACAGGAGGAGAGAACTGTACATCATTCTCACTACTACATGAGAGAACTAAACATCATTCTCACTACTACAGGAGAGAACTATACATCATTCTCACTACTACAGGAGAGAACTGTACATCATTCTCACTACTACAGGAGAGAACTGTACATCATTCTCACTACTATCATTCTCACTACTACAGGAGGAGAGAACTGTACATCATTCTCACTACTACAGCAGGAGAGAACTGTACATCATTCTCACTACTACAGCAGGAGAGAACTGTACATCATTCTCACTACTACAGGAGAGAACTGTACATCATTCTCACTACTACAGAAGAGAACTGTACATCATTCTCACTACTACAGCAGGAGAGAACTGTACATCATTCTCACTACTACAGGAGGAGAGAACTGTACATCATTCTCACTACTACAGGAGAGAACTGTACATCATTCTCACTACTACAGGAGAGACCTATACATCATTCTCACTACTACAGCAGGAGAGAACATTACATCATTCTCACTACTACAGCAGGAGAGAACTGTACATCATTCTCACTACTACAGGAGGAGAGAACTGTACATCATTCTCACTACTACTACAGGAGAGAACTATACATTATTCTCACTACTACAGGAGAGAACTGTACATCATTCTCACTACTACAGGAGGAGAGAACTATACATCATTCTCACTACTACAGGAGAGAACTATACATCATTCTCACTACTACAGCAGGAGAGAACTATACATCATTCTCACTACTACAGCAGGAGAGAACTATATATCATTCTCACTACTACAGGAGAGAACTATACATCATTCTCACTACTACAGCAGGAGAGAACTATACATCATTCTCACTACTACAGCAGGAGAGAACTATACATCATTCTCACTACTACAGGAGAGAACTATACATCATTCTCACTACTACAGGAGAGAACTATACATCATTCTCACTACTACAGGAGAGAACTAAACATCATTCTCACTACTACAGGAGGAGAGAACTATACATCATTCTCACTACTACAGGAGAGAACTGTACATCATTCTCACTACTATCATTCTCACTACTACAGGAGGAGAGAACTGTACATCATTCTCACTACTACAGCAGGAGAGAACTGTACATCATTCTCACTACTACAGCAGGAGAGAACTGTACATCATTCTCACTACTACAGGAGAGAACTATACATCATTCTCACTACTACAGGAGAGACCTATACATCATTCTCACTACTACAGGAGGAGAGAACTGTACATCATTCTCACTACTACAGGAGGAGAGAACTGTACATCATTCTCACTACTACAGGAGGAGAGAACTGTACATCATTCTCACTACTACAGGAGAGAACTGTACATCATTCTCACTACTATCATTCTCACTACTACAGGAGGAGAGAACTGTACATCATTCTCACTACTACAGCAGGAGAGAACTGTACATCATTCTCACTACTACAGGAGAGAACTATACATCATTCTCACTACTACAGGAGGAGAGAACTGTACATCATTCTCACTACTACATGAGAGAACTAAACATCATTCTCACTACTACAGGAGAGAACTATACATCATTCTCACTACTACAGGAGAGAACTGTACATCATTCTCACTACTACAGGAGAGAACTGTACATCATTCTCACTACTATCATTCTCACTACTACAGGAAGAGAGAACTGTACATCATTCTCACTACTACAGCAGGAGAGAACTGTACATCATTCTCACTACTACAGCAGGAGAGAACTGTACATCATTCTCACTACTACAGGAGAGAACTGTACATCATTCTCACTACTACAGAAGAGAACTGTACATCATTCTCACTACTACAGCAGGAGAGAACTGTACATCATTCTCACTACTACAGGAGAGAACTGTACATCATTCTCACTACTACAGGAGAGAACTATACATCATTCTCACTACTACAGCAGGAGAGAACATTACATCATTCTCACTACTACAGCAGGAGATAACTTTACATCATTCTCACTACTACAGGAGAGAACTATACATCATTCTCACTACTACAGGAGAGAACTGTACATCATTCTCACTACTACAGGAGGAGAGAACTATACATTATTCCCACTACTACAGGAGAGAACTATACATCATTCTCACTACTACAGCAGGAGAGAACTATACATCATTCTCACTACTACAGCAGGAGATAACTATACATCATTCTCACTACTACAGGAGGAGAGAACTGTACATCATTCTCACTACTACAGGAGAGAACTGTACATCATTCTCACTACTACAGGAGAGACCTATACATCATTCTCACTACTACCGCAGGAGAGAACATTACATCATTCTCACTACTACAGCAGGAGAGAACTGTACATCATTCTCACTACTACAGGAGGAGAGAACTGTACATCATTCTCACTACTACTACAGGAGAGAACTATACATTATTCTCACTACTACAGGAGAGAACTGTACATCATTCTCACTACTACAGGAGGAGAGAACTATACATCATTCTCACTACTACAGGAGAGAACTATACATCATTCTCACTACTACAGCAGGAGAGAACTATACATCATTCTCACTACTACAGCAGGAGAGAACTATATATCATTCTCACTACTACAGGAGAGAACTATACATCATTCTCACTACTACAGCAGGAGAGAACTATACATCATTCTCACTACTACAGCAGGAGAGAACATTACATCATTCTCACTACTACAGCAGGAGATAACTTTACATCATTCTCACTACTACAGGAGAGAACTATACATCATTCTCACTACTACAGGAGAGAACTGTACATCATTCTCACTACTACAGGAGGAGAGAACTATACATTATTCCCACTACTACAGGAGAGAACTATACATCATTCTCACTACTACAGCAGGAGAGAACTATACATCATTCTCACTACTACAGCAGGAGATAACTATACATCATTCTCACTACTACAGGAGGAGAGAACTGTACATCATTCTCACTACTACAGGAGAGAACTGTACATCATTCTCACTACTACAGGAGAGACCTATACATCATTCTCACTACTACCGCAGGAGAGAACATTACATCATTCTCACTACTACAGCAGGAGAGAACTGTACATCATTCTCACTACTACAGGAGGAGAGAACTGTACATCATTCTCACTACTACTACAGGAGAGAACTATACATTATTCTCACTACTACAGGAGAGAACTGTACATCATTCTCACTACTACAGGAGGAGAGAACTATACATCATTCTCACTACTACAGGAGAGAACTATACATCATTCTCACTACTACAGCAGGAGAGAACTATACATCATTCTCACTACTACAGCAGGAGAGAACTATATATCATTCTCACTACTACATGAGAGAACTATACATCATTCTCACTACTACAGGAGAGAACTATACATCATTCTCACTACTACAGGAGAGACCTATACATCATTCTCACTACTACAGCAGGAGAGAACTTTACATCATTCTCACTACTACAGGAGAGAACTATACATCATTCTCACTACTACAGGAGAGAACTATACATCATTCTCACTACTACAGGAGAGAACTGTACATCATTCTCACTACTATCATTCTCACTACTACAGGAGGAGAGAACTGTACATCATTCTCACTACTACAGCAGGAGAGAACTGTACATCATTCTCACTACTACAGGAGAGAACTATACATCATTCTCACTACTACAGGAGGAGAGAACTGTACATCATTCTCACTACTACATGAGAGAACTAAACATCATTCTCACTACTACAGGAGAGAACTATACATCATTCTCACTACTACAGGAGAGAACTGTACATCATTCTCACTACTACAGGAGAGAACTGTACATCATTCTCACTACTATCATTCTCACTACTACAGGAGGAGAGAACTGTACATCATTCTCACTACTACAGCAGGAGAGAACTGTACATCATTCTCACTACTACAGCAGGAGAGAACTGTACATCATTCTCACTACTACAGGAGAGAACTGTACATCATTCTCACTACTACAGAAGAGAACTGTACATCATTCTCACTACTACAGCAGGAGAGAACTGTACATCATTCTCACTACTACAGGAGGAGAGAACTGTACATCATTCTCACTACTACAGGAGAGAACTGTACATCATTCTCACTACTACAGGAGAGACCTATACATCATTCTCACTACTACAGCAGGAGAGAACATTACATCATTCTCACTACTACAGCAGGAGAGAACTGTACATCATTCTCACTACTACAGGAGGAGAGAACTGTACATCATTCTCACTACTACTACAGGAGAGAACTATACATTATTCTCACTACTACAGGAGAGAACTGTACATCATTCTCACTACTACAGGAGGAGAGAACTATACATCATTCTCACTACTACAGGAGAGAACTATACATCATTCTCACTACTACAGCAGGAGAGAACTATACATCATTCTCACTACTACAGCAGGAGAGAACTATATATCATTCTCACTACTACAGGAGAGAACTATACATCATTCTCACTACTACAGCAGGAGAGAACTATACATCATTCTCACTACTACAGCAGGAGAGAACTATACATCATTCTCACTACTACAGGAGAGAACTATACATCATTCTCACTACTACAGGAGAGAACTATACATCATTCTCACTACTACAGGAGAGAACTAAACATCATTCTCACTACTACAGGAGGAGAGAACTATACATCATTCTCACTACTACAGGAGAGAACTGTACATCATTCTCACTACTATCATTCTCACTACTACAGGAGGAGAGAACTGTACATCATTCTCACTACTACAGCAGGAGAGAACTGTACATCATTCTCACTACTACAGCAGGAGAGAACTGTACATCATTCTCACTACTACAGGAGAGAACTATACATCATTCTCACTACTACAGGAGAGACCTATACATCATTCTCACTACTACAGGAGGAGAGAACTGTACATCATTCTCACTACTACAGGAGGAGAGAACTGTACATCATTCTCACTACTACAGGAGGAGAGAACTGTACATCATTCTCACTACTACAGGAGAGAACTGTACATCATTCTCACTACTATCATTCTCACTACTACAGGAGGAGAGAACTGTACATCATTCTCACTACTACAGCAGGAGAGAACTGTACATCATTCTCACTACTACAGGAGAGAACTATACATCATTCTCACTACTACAGGAGGAGAGAACTGTACATCATTCTCACTACTACATGAGAGAACTAAACATCATTCTCACTACTACAGGAGAGAACTATACATCATTCTCACTACTACAGGAGAGAACTGTACATCATTCTCACTACTACAGGAGAGAACTGTACATCATTCTCACTACTATCATTCTCACTACTACAGGAAGAGAGAACTGTACATCATTCTCACTACTACAGCAGGAGAGAACTGTACATCATTCTCACTACTACAGCAGGAGAGAACTGTACATCATTCTCACTACTACAGGAGAGAACTGTACATCATTCTCACTACTACAGAAGAGAACTGTACATCATTCTCACTACTACAGCAGGAGAGAACTGTACATCATTCTCACTACTACAGGAGAGAACTGTACATCATTCTCACTACTACAGGAGAGAACTATACATCATTCTCACTACTACAGCAGGAGAGAACATTACATCATTCTCACTACTACAGCAGGAGATAACTTTACATCATTCTCACTACTACAGGAGAGAACTATACATCATTCTCACTACTACAGGAGAGAACTGTACATCATTCTCACTACTACAGGAGGAGAGAACTATACATTATTCCCACTACTACAGGAGAGAACTATACATCATTCTCACTACTACAGCAGGAGAGAACTATACATCATTCTCACTACTACAGCAGGAGATAACTATACATCATTCTCACTACTACAGGAGGAGAGAACTGTACATCATTCTCACTACTACAGGAGAGAACTGTACATCATTCTCACTACTACAGGAGAGACCTATACATCATTCTCACTACTACCGCAGGAGAGAACATTACATCATTCTCACTACTACAGCAGGAGAGAACTGTACATCATTCTCACTACTACAGGAGGAGAGAACTGTACATCATTCTCACTACTACTACAGGAGAGAACTATACATTATTCTCACTACTACAGGAGAGAACTGTACATCATTCTCACTACTACAGGAGGAGAGAACTATACATCATTCTCACTACTACAGGAGAGAACTATACATCATTCTCACTACTACAGCAGGAGAGAACTATACATCATTCTCACTACTACAGCAGGAGAGAACTATATATCATTCTCACTACTACAGGAGAGAACTATACATCATTCTCACTACTACAGCAGGAGAGAACTATACATCATTCTCACTACTACAGCAGGAGAGAACTATACATCATTCTCACTACTACAGCAGGAGAGAACTATACATCATTCTCACTACTACTACAGGAGAGAACTGTACATCATTCTCACTACTACAGCAGGAGAGAACTGTACATCATTCTCACTACTACATGAGAGAACTAAACATCATTCTCACTACTACAGGAGGAGAGAACTATACATCATTCTCACTACTACAGGAGAGAACTGTACATCATTCTCACTACTATCATTCTCACTACTACAGGAGGAGAGAACTGTACATCATTCTCACTACTACAGCAGGAGAGAACTGTACATCATTCTCACTACTACAGCAGGAGAGAACTGTACATCATTCTCACTACTACAGGAGAGAACTATACATCATTCTCACTACTACAGGAGAGACCTATACATCATTCTCACTACTACAGGAGGAGAGAACTGTACATCATTCTCACTACTACAGGAGGAGAGAACTGTACATCATTCTCACTACTACAGGAGAGAACTGTACATCATTCTCACTACTACAGGAGAGAACTGTACATCATTCTCACTACTATCATTCTAACTACTACAGGAGGAGAGAACTGTACATCATTCTCACTACTACAGCAGGAGAGAACTGTACATCATTCTCACTACTACAGGAGAGAACTATACATCATTCTCACTACTACAGGAGGAGAGAACTGTACATCATTCTCACTACTACATGAGAGAACTAAACATCATTCTCACTACTACAGGAGAGAACTATACATCATTCTCACTACTACAGGAGAGAACTGTACATCATTCTCACTACTACAGGAGAGAACTGTACATCATTCTCACTACTATCATTCTCACTACTACAGGAGGAGAGAACTGTACATCATTCTCACTACTACAGCAGGAGAGAACTGTACATCATTCTCACTACTACAGCAGGAGAGAACTGTACATCATTCTCACTACTACAGGAGAGAACTGTACATCATTCTCACTACTACAGAAGAGAACTGTACATCATTCTCACTACTACAGCAGGAGAGAACTGTACATAATTCTCACTACTACAGGAGAGAACTGTACATCATTCTCACTACTACAGGAGAGAACTATACATCATTCTCACTACTACAGCAGGAGAGAACATTACATCATTCTCACTACTACAGCAGGAGATAACTTTACATCATTCTCACTACTACAGGAGAGAACTATACATCATTCTCACTACTACAGGAGAGAACTGTACATCATTCTCACTACTACAGGAGGAGAGAACTATACATTATTCCCACTACTACAGGAGAGAACTATACATCATTCTCACTACTACAGCAGGAGAGAACTATACATCATTCTCACTACTACAGCAGGAGATAACTATACATCATTCTCACTACTACAGGAGGAGAGAACTGTACATCATTCTCACTACTACAGGAGAGAACTATACATCATTCTCACTACTACAGGAGAGACCTATACATCATTCTCACTACTACAGGAGGAGAGAACTGTACATCATTCTCACTACTACAGGAGGAGAGAACTGTACATCATTCTCACTACTACAGGAGGAGAGAACTGTACATCATTCTCACTACTACAGGAGAGAACTGTACATCATTCTCACTACTATCATTCTAACTACTACAGGAGGAGAGAACTGTACATCATTCTCACTACTACAGCAGGAGAGAACTGTACATCATTCTCACTACTACAGGAGAGAACTATACATCATTCTCACTACTACAGCAGGAGAGAACTATACATCATTCTCACTACTACAGCAGGAGATAACTATACATCATTCTCACTACTACAGGAGGAGAGAACTGTACATCATTCTCACTACTACAGGAGAGAACTATACATCATTCTCACTACTACAGGAGAGAACTATACATCATTCTCACTACTACAGCAGGAGAGAACTATACATCATTCTCACTACTACAGCAGGAGAGAACTATACATCATTCTCACTACTACAGGAGGAGAGAACTGTACATCATTCTCACTACTACAGGAGAGAACTATACATCATTCTCACTACTACAGGAGAGAACTATACATTATTCTCACTACTACAGGAGAGAACTATACATCATTCTCACTACTACAGCAGGAGAGAACTATACATCATTCTCACTACTACAGGAGAGAACTGTACATCATTCTCACTACTACAGGAGAGAACTGTACACCATTCTCACTACTACAGGAGATAACTATACATCATTCTCACTACTACAGGAGAGAACTGTACATCATTCTCACTACTACAGCAGGAGAGAACTTTACATCATTCTCACTACTACAGGAGAGAACTGTGCACCATCCTTACTACCACAAGAGAGAACTATACATCATTCTCACTACTACAGCAGGAGAGAACTGTAAATCATTCTCACTACTACAGGAGAGAACTGCACATCATTCTCACTACTACAGCAGAAGAGAACTGTAAATTATTCTCACTACTACAGGAGAGAACTGCACATCATTCTCACTACTACAGCAGGAGAGAACTGTACATCATTCTCACTACTACAGGAGAGTACTATACATCATTCTCACTACTACAGGAGAGAACTATACATCATTCTCACTACTACAGCAGGAGAGAACTGCACATCATTCTCACTACTACAGGAGAGAACTATACATCATTCTCACTACTACAGGAGAGAACTGCACATCATTCTCACTACTACAGCAGGAGAGAACTGTAAATCATTCTCACTACTACAGGAGGAGAGAACTGTACATCATTCTCACTACTACAGGAGAGAACTGTACATCATTCTCACTACTACAGGAGAGAACTGTACATCATTCTCACTACTACAGCAGGAGAGAATTGTACATCATTCTCACTACTACAGGAGGAGAGAACTGTACATCATTCTCACTACTACAGGAGGAGAGAACTGTACATCATTCTCACTACTACAGGAGAGAACTGTACATCATTCTCACTACTACAGGAGGAGAGAACTGTACATCATTCTCACTACTACAGGAGAGAACTGTACATCATTCTCACTACTACAGCAGGAGAGAATTGTACATCATTCTCACTACTACAGGAGGAGAGAACTGTACATCATTCTCACTACTACAGGAGAGAACTGTACATCATTCTCACTACTACAGCAGGAGAGAACTGTACATCATTCTCACTACTACAGCAGGAGAGAACTATACATCATTCTCACTACTACAGCAGGAGAGAACTATACATCATTCTCACTACTACAGGAGAGAACTATACATCATTCTCACTACTACAGGAGAGAGCTATACATCATTCTCACTAATACAGGAGAGAACTATACATCATTCTCACTACTACAGCAGGAGAGAACTTTACATCATTCTCACTACTACAGGAGATAACTATACATCATTCTCACTACTACAGGAGAGAACTGTACATCATTCTCACTACTACAGCAGGAGAGAACTATACATCATTCTCACTACTACAGGAGAGAACTATACATCATTCTCACTACTACAGCAGGAGAGAACTATACATCATTCTCACTAATACAGGAGGAGAGAAATATACATCATTCTCACTACTACAGGAGAGAACTGTACATCATTCTCACTACTACAGGAGAGAACTGTACATCATTCTCACTACTACAGGAGGAGAGAACTGTACATCCTTCTCACTACTACAGGAGAGAACTGTACATCATTCTCACTACTACAGCAGGAGAGAACTGTACATCATTCTCACTACTACAGGAGGAGAGAACTGTACATCATTCTCACTACTACAGGAGAGAACTGTACATCATTCTCACTACTACAGGAGAGACCTATACATCATTCTCACTACTACAGCAGGAGAGAACATTACATCATTCTCACTACTACAGCAGGAGAGAACTGTACATCATTCTCACTACTACAGGAGGAGAGAACTGTACATCATTCTCACTACTACTACAGGAGAGAACTATACATTATTCTCACTACTACAGGAGAGAACTGTACATCATTCTCACTACTACAGGAGAGAACTATACATCATTCTCACTACTACAGGAGAGAACTATACATTATTCTCACTACTACAGCAGGAGAGAACTATACATCATTCTCACTACTACAGGAGAGAACTGTACATCATTCTCACTACTACAGCAGGAGAGAACTTTACATCATTCTCACTACTACAGGAGAGAACTGTGCACCATCCTTACTACCACAAGAGAGAACTATACATCATTCTCACTACTACAGCAGGAGAGAACTGTACATCATTCTCACTACTACAGGAGAGTACTATACATCATTCTCACTACTACAGGAGAGAACTATACATCATTCTCACTACTACAGCAGGAGAGAACTGCACATCATTCTCACTACTATAGGAGAGAACTATACATCATTCTCACTACTACAGGAGAGAACTGCACATCATTCTCACTACTACAGCAGGAGAGAACTGTAAATCATTCTCACTACTACAGGAGGAGAGAACTGTACATCATTCTCACTACTACAGGAGAGAACTGTACATCATTCTCACTACTACAGGAGAGAACTGTACATCATTCTCACTACTACAGCAGGAGAGAATTGTACATCATTCTCACTACTACAGGAGGAGAGAACTGTACATCATTCTCACTACTACAGGAGAGAACTGTACATCATTCTCACTACTACAGGAGGAGAGAACTGTACATCATTCTCACTACTACAGGAGAGAACTGTACATCATTCTCACTACTACAGGAGAGAACTGTACATCATTCTCACTACTACAGCAGGAGAGAATTGTACATCATTCTCACTACTACAGGAGGAGAGAACTGTACATCATTCTCACTACTACAGGAGAGAACTGTACATCATTCTCACTACTACAGCAGGAGAGAACTGTACATCATTCTCACTACTACAGCAGGAGAGAACTATACATCATTCTCACTACTACAGCAGGAGAGAACTATACATCATTCTCACTACTACAGGAGAGAACTATACATCATTCTCTCTACTACAGGAGAGAGCTATACATCATTCTCACTAATACAGGAGAGAACTATACATCATTCTCACTACTACAGGAGAGAACTGTACATCATTCTCACTACTACAGGAGGAGAGAACTATACATTATTCCCACTACTACAGGAGAGAACTATACATCATTCTCACTACTACAGCAGGAGAGAACTATACATCATTCTCACTACTACAGCAGGAGATAACTATACATCATTCTCACTACTACAGGAGGAGAGAACTGTACATCATTCTCACTACTACAGGAGAGAACTATACATCATTCTCACTACTACAGGAGAGAACTATACATCATTCTCACTACTACAGCAGGAGAGAACTATACATCATTCTCACTACTACAGCAGGAGAGAACTATACATCATTCTCACTACTACAGGAGGAGAGAACTGTACATCATTCTCACTACTACAGGAGAGAACTATACATCATTCTCACTACTACAGGAGAGAACTATACATTATTCTCACTACTACAGGAGAGAACTATACATCATTCTCACTACTACAGCAGGAGAGAACTATACATCATTCTCACTACTACAGGAGAGAACTGTACATCATTCTCACTACTACAGGAGAGAACTGTACACCATTCTCACTACTACAGGAGATAACTATACATCATTCTCACTACTACAGGAGAGAACTGTACATCATTCTCACTACTACAGCAGGAGAGAACTTTACATCATTCTCACTACTACAGGAGAGAACTGTGCACCATCCTTACTACCACAAGAGAGAACTATACATCATTCTCACTACTACAGCAGGAGAGAACTGTAAATCATTCTCACTACTACAGGAGAGAACTGCACATCATTCTCACTACTACAGCAGAAGAGAACTGTAAATTATTCTCACTACTACAGGAGAGAACTGCACATCATTCTCACTACTACAGCAGGAGAGAACTGTACATCATTCTCACTACTACAGGAGAGTACTATACATCATTCTCACTACTACAGGAGAGAACTATACATCATTCTCACTACTACAGCAGGAGAGAACTGCACATCATTCTCACTACTACAGGAGAGAACTATACATCATTCTCACTACTACAGGAGAGAACTGCACATCATTCTCACTACTACAGCAGGAGAGAACTGTAAATCATTCTCACTACTACAGGAGGAGAGAACTGTACATCATTCTCACTACTACAGGAGAGAACTGTACATCATTCTCACTACTACAGGAGAGAACTGTACATCATTCTCACTACTACAGCAGGAGAGAATTGTACATCATTCTCACTACTACAGGAGGAGAGAACTGTACATCATTCTCACTACTACAGGAGGAGAGAACTGTACATCATTCTCACTACTACAGGAGAGAACTGTACATCATTCTCACTACTACAGGAGGAGAGAACTGTACATCATTCTCACTACTACAGGAGAGAACTGTACATCATTCTCACTACTACAGCAGGAGAGAATTGTACATCATTCTCACTACTACAGGAGGAGAGAACTGTACATCATTCTCACTACTACAGGAGAGAACTGTACATCATTCTCACTACTACAGCAGGAGAGAACTGTACATCATTCTCACTACTACAGCAGGAGAGAACTATACATCATTCTCACTACTACAGCAGGAGAGAACTATACATCATTCTCACTACTACAGGAGAGAACTATACATCATTCTCACTACTACAGGAGAGAGCTATACATCATTCTCACTAATACAGGAGAGAACTATACATCATTCTCACTACTACAGCAGGAGAGAACTTTACATCATTCTCACTACTACAGGAGATAACTATACATCATTCTCACTACTACAGGAGAGAACTGTACATCATTCTCACTACTACAGCAGGAGAGAACTATACATCATTCTCACTACTACAGGAGAGAACTATACATCATTCTCACTACTACAGCAGGAGAGAACTATACATCATTCTCACTAATACAGGAGGAGAGAACTATACATCATTCTCACTACTACAGGAGAGAACTGTACATCATTCTCACTACTACAGGAGAGAACTGTACATCATTCTCACTACTACAGGAGGAGAGAACTGTACATCCTTCTCACTACTACAGGAGAGAACTGTACATCATTCTCACTACTACAGCAGGAGAGAACTGTACATCATTCTCACTACTACAGGAGGAGAGAACTGTACATCATTCTCACTACTACAGGAGAGAACTGTACATCATTCTCACTACTACAGGAGAGACCTATACATCATTCTCACTACTACAGCAGGAGAGAACATTACATCATTCTCACTACTACAGCAGGAGAGAACTGTACATCATTCTCACTACTACAGGAGGAGAGAACTGTACATCATTCTCACTACTACTACAGGAGAGAACTATACATTATTCTCACTACTACAGGAGAGAACTGTACATCATTCTCACTACTACAGGAGAGAACTATACATCATTCTCACTACTACAGGAGAGAACTATACATTATTCTCACTACTACAGCAGGAGAGAACTATACATCATTCTCACTACTACAGGAGAGAACTGTACATCATTCTCACTACTACAGCAGGAGAGAACTTTACATCATTCTCACTACTACAGGAGAGAACTGTGCACCATCCTTACTACCACAAGAGAGAACTATACATCATTCTCACTACTACAGCAGGAGAGAACTGTACATCATTCTCACTACTACAGGAGAGTACTATACATCATTCTCACTACTACAGGAGAGAACTATACATCATTCTCACTACTACAGCAGGAGAGAACTGCACATCATTCTCACTACTACAGGAGAGAACTATACATCATTCTCACTACTACAGGAGAGAACTGCACATCATTCTCACTACTACAGCAGGAGAGAACTGTAAATCATTCTCACTACTACAGGAGGAGAGAACTGTACATCATTCTCACTACTACAGGAGAGAACTGTACATCATTCTCACTACTACAGGAGAGAACTGTACATCATTCTCACTACTACAGCAGGAGAGAATTGTACATCATTCTCACTACTACAGGAGGAGAGAACTGTACATCATTCTCACTACTACAGGAGAGAACTGTACATCATTCTCACTACTACAGGAGGAGAGAACTGTACATCATTCTCACTACTACAGGAGAGAACTGTACATCATTCTCACTACTACAGGAGAGAACTGTACATCATTCTCACTACTACAGCAGGAGAGAATTGTACATCATTCTCACTACTACAGGAGGAGAGAACTGTACATCATTCTCACTACTACAGGAGAGAACTGTACATCATTCTCACTACTACAGCAGGAGAGAACTGTACATCATTCTCACTACTACAGCAGGAGAGAACTATACATCATTCTCACTACTACAGCAGGAGAGAACTATACATCATTCTCACTACTACAGGAGAGAACTATACATCATTCTCTCTACTACAGGAGAGAGCTATACATCATTCTCACTAATACAGGAGAGAACTATACATCATTCTCACTACTACAGCAGGAGAGAACTTTACATAATTCTCACTACTACAGGAGATAACTATACATCATTCTCACTACTACAGGAGAGAACTATACATCATTCTCACTACTACAGGAGAGAACTATACATCATTCTCACTACTACAGCAGGAGAGAACTATACATCATTCTCACTAATACAGGAGGAGAGAACTATACATCATTCTCACTACTACAGGAGAGAACTGTACATCATTCTCACTACTACAGGAGAGAACTATACATCATTCTCACTACTACAGGAGGAGAGAACTGTACATCATTCTCACTACTACAGGAGAGAACTGTACATCATTCTCACTACTACAGCAGGAGAGAACTGTACATCATTCTCACTACTACAGGAGGAGAGAACTGTACATCATTCTCACTACTACAGGAGAGAACTGTACATCATTCTCACTACTACAGGAGAGACCTATACATCATTCTCACTACTACAGCAGGAGAGAACATTACATCATTCTCACTACTACAGCAGGAGAGAACTGTACATCATTCTCACTACTACTACAGGAGAGAACTGTACATCATTCTCACTACTACTACAGGAGAGAACTATACATTATTCTCACTACTACAGGAGAGAACTGTACATCATTCTCACTACTACAGGAGGAGAGAACTATACATCATTCTCACTACTACAGGAGAGAACTATACATCATTCTCACTACTACAGCAGGAGAGAACTATACATCATTCTCACTACTACAGCAGGAGAGAACTATATATCATTCTCACTACTACAGGAGAGAACTATACATCATTCTCACTACTACAGCAGGAGAGAACTATACAACATTCTCACTACTACAGCAGGAGAGAACTATACATCATTCTCACTACTACAGCAGGAGAGAACTATACATCATTCTCACTACTACTACAGGAGAGAACTGTACATCATTCTCACTACTACAGCAGGAGAGAACTGTACATCATTCTCACTACTACATGAGAGAACTAAACATCATTCTCACTACTACAGGAGGAGAGAACTATACATCATTCTCACTACTACAGGAGAGAACTGTACATCATTCTCACTACTATCATTCTCACTACTACAGGAGGAGAGAACTGTACATCATTCTCACTACTACAGCAGGAGAGAACTGTTCATCATTCTCACTACTACAGCAGGAGAGAACTGTACATCATTCTCACTACTACAGGAGAGAACTATACATCATTCTCACTACTACAGGAGAGACCTATACATCATTCTCACTACTACAGGAGGAGAGAACTGTACATCATTCTCACTACTACAGGAGGAGAGAACTGTACATCATTCTCACTACTACAGGAGGAGAGAACTGTACATCATTCTCACTACTACAGGAGAGAACTGTACATCATTCTCACTACTATCATTCTCACTACTACAGGAGGAGAGAACTGTACATCATTCTCACTACTACAGCAGGAGAGAACTGTACATCATTCTCACTACTACAGGAGAGAACTATACATCATTCTCACTACTACAGGAGGAGAGAACTGTACATCATTCTCACTACTACATGAGAGAACTAAACATCATTCTCACTACTACAGGAGAGAACTATACATCATTCTCACTACTACAGGAGAGAACTGTACATCATTCTCACTACTACAGGAGAGAACTGTACATCATTCTCACTACTATCATTCTCACTACTACAGTTGGAGAGAACTGTACATCATTCTCACTACTACAGCAGGAGAGAACTGTACATCATTCTCACTACTACAGCAGGAGAG
Organism: Salvelinus alpinus; assembly: GCF_045679555.1. NCBI lineage: Eukaryota > Metazoa > Chordata > Actinopteri > Salmoniformes > Salmonidae > Salvelinus > Salvelinus alpinus. Next base: position 31,770,481 of record NC_092086.1, on the reverse strand, counting down.
AACTGTACATCATTCTCACTACTACAGGAGAGAACTGTACATCATTCTCACTACTACAGAAGAGAACTGTACATCATTCTCACTACTACAGCAGGAGAGAACTGTACATCATTCTCACTACTACAGGAGAGAACTGTACATCATTCTCACTACTACAGGAGAGAACTATACATCATTCTCACTACTACAGCAGGAGAGAACATTACATCATTCTCACTACTACAGCAGGAGATAACTTTACATCATTCTCACTACTACAGGAGAGAACTATACATCATTCTCACTACTACAGGAGAGAACTGTACATCATTCTCACTACTACAGGAGGAGAGAACTATACATTATTCCCACTACTACAGGAGAGAACTATACATCATTCTCACTACTACAGCAGGAGAGAACTATACATCATTCTCACTACTACAGCAGGAGATAACTATACATCATTCTCACTACTACAGGAGGAGAGAACTGTACATCATTCTCACTACTACAGGAGAGAACTATACATCATTCTCACTACTACAGGAGAGAACTATACATTATTCTCACTACTACAGGAGAGAACTATACATCATTCTCACTACTACAGCAGGAGAGAACTATACATCATTCTCACTACTACAGCAGGAGAGAACTATACATCATTCTCACTACTACAGGAGGAGAGAACTGTACATCATTCTCACTACTACAGGAGAGAACTATACATCATTCTCACTACTACAGGAGAGAACTATACATTATTCTCACTACTACAGGAGAGAACTATACATCATTCTCACTACTACAGCAGGAGAGAACTATACATCATTCTCACTACTACAGGAGAGAACTGTACATCATTCTCACTACTACAGGAGAGAACTGTACACCATTCTCACTACTACAGGAGAGAACTATACATCATTCTCACTACTACAGGAGAGAACTGTACATCATTCTCACTACTACAGCAGGAGAGAACTTTACATCATTCTCACTACTACAGGAGAGAACTGTGCACCATCCTTACTACCACAAGAGAGAACTATACATCATTCTCACTACTACAGCAGGAGAGAACTGTAAATCATTCTCACTACTACAGGAGAGAACTGCACATCATTCTCACTACTACAGCAGAAGAGAACTGTAAATTATTCTCACTACTACAGGAGAGAACTGCACATCATTCTCACTACTACAGCAGGAGAGAACTGTACATCATTCTCACTACTACAGGAGAGTACTATACATCATTCTCACTAATACAGGAGAGAACTATACATCATTCTCACTACTACAGCAGGAGAGAACTGCACATCATTCTCACTACTACAGGAGAGAACTATACATCATTCTCACTACTACAGGAGAGAACTGCACATCATTCTCACTACTACAGCAGGAGAGAACTGTAAATCATTCTCACTACTACAGGAGGAGAGAACTGTACATCATTCTCACTACTACAGGAGAGAACTGTACATCATTCTCACTACTACAGGAGAGAACTGTACATCATTCTCACTACTACAGGAGAGAACTGTACATCATTCTCACTACTACAGCAGGAGAGAACTGTACATCATTCTCACTACTACAGGAGATAACTGTACATCATTCTCACTACTACAGGAGGAGAGAACTGTACATCATTCTCACTACTACAGGAGAGAACTGTACATCATTCTCACTACTACAGGAGAGAACTGTACATCATTCTCACTACTACAGCAGGAGAGAATTGTACATCATTCTCACTACTACAGGAGGAGAGAACTGTACATCATTCTCACTACTACAGGAGAGAACTGTACATCATTCTCACTACTACAGCAGGAGAGACCTGTACATCATTCTCACTACTACAGCAGGAGAGAACTATACATCATTCTCACTACTACAGCAGGAGAGAACTATACATCATTCTCACTACTACAGGAGAGAACTATACATCATTCTCACTACTACAGGAGAGAGCTATACATCATTCTCACTAATACAGGAGAGAACTATACATCATTCTCACTACTACAGCAGGAGAGAACTTTACATCATTCTCACTACTACAGGAGATAACTATACATCATTCTCACTACTACAGGAGAGAACTGTACATCATTCTCACTACTACAGCAGGAGAGAACTATACATCATTCTCACTACTACAGGAGAGAACTATACATCATTCTCACTACTACAGCAGGAGAGAACTATACATCATTCTCACTAATACAGGAGGAGAGAACTATACATCATTCTCACTACTACAGGAGAGAACTGTACATCATTCTCACTACTACAGGAGAGAACTATACATCATTCTCACTACTACAGGAGGAGAGAACTGTACATCATTCTCACTACTACAGGAGAGAACTGTACATCATTCTCACTACTACAGGAGAGAACTGTACATCATTCTCACTACTACAGCAGGAGAGAATTGCACATCATTCTCACTACTACAGGAGGAGAGAACTGTACATCATTCTCACTACTACAGGAGAGAACTGTACATCATTCTCACTACTGCAGCAGGAGAGAACTGGTACATCATTCTCACTACTACAGCAGGAGAGAACTATACATCATTCTCACTACTACAGCAGGAGAGAACTATACATCATTCTCACTACTACAGGAGAGAACTATACATCATTCTCACTACTACAGGAGAGAGCTATACATCATTCTCACTAATACAGGAGAGAACTATACATCATTCTCACTACTACAGCAGGAGATAACTTTACATCATTCTCACTACTACAGGAGATAACTATACATCATTCTCACTACTACAGGAGAGAACTGTACATCATTCTCACTACTACAGCAGGAGAGAACTATACATCATTCTCACTACTACAGGAGAGAACTATACATCATTCTCACTACTACAGGAGAGAACTATACATCATTCTCACTACTACAGCAGGAGAGAACTATACATCATTCTCACTAATACAGGAGGAGAGAACTATACATCATTCTCACTACTACAGGAGAGAACTGTACATCATTCTCACTACTACAGGAGAGAACTATACATCATTCTCACTACTACAGGAGGAGAGAACTGTACATCATTCTTTCTACTACAGGAGAGAACTGTACATCATTCTCACTACTACAGCAGGAGAGAACTGTACATCATTCTCACTACTACAGGAGGAGAGAACTGTACATCATTCTCACTACTACAGGAGGAGAGAACTGTACATCATTCTCACTACTACAGGAGAGAACTGTACATCATTCTCACTACTACAGGAGAGACCTATACATCATTCTCACTACTACAGCAGGAGAGAACATTACATCATTCTCACTACTACAGCAGGAGAGAACTGTACATCATTCTCACTACTACAGGAGGAGAGAACTGTACATCATTCTCACTACTACTACAGGAGAGAACTATACATTATTCTCACTACTACAGGAGAGAACTGTACATCATTCTCACTACTACAGGAGGAGAGAACTATACATCATTCTCACTACTACAGGAGAGAACTATACATCATTCTCACTACTACAGCAGGAGAGAACTATACATCATTCTCACTACTACAGCAGGAGAGAACTATATATCATTCTCACTACTACAGGAGAGAACTATACATCATTCTCACTACTACAGCAGGAGAGAACTATACATCATTCTCACTACTACAGCAGGAGAGAACTATACATCATTCTCACTACTACAGCAGGAGAGAACTATACATCATTCTCACTACTACTACAGGAGAGAACTGTACATCATTCTGACTACTACAGCAGGAGAGAACTGTACATCATTCTCACTACTACATGAGAGAACTAAACATCATTCTCACTACTACAGGAGGAGAGAACTATACATCATTCTCACTACTACAGGAGAGAACTGTACATCATTCTCACTACTATCATTCTCACTACTACAGGAGGAGAGAACTGTACATCATTCTCACTACTACAGCAGGAGAGAACTGTACATCATTCTCACTACTACAGCAGGAGAGAACTGTACATCATTCTCACTACTACAGGAGAGAACTATACATCATTCTCACTACTACAGGAGAGACCTATACATCATTCTCACTACTACAGGAGGAGAGAACTGTACATCATTCTCACTACTACAGGAGGAGAGAACTGTACATCATTCTCACTACTACAGGAGGAGAGAACTGTACATCATTCTCAATACTACAGGAGAGAACTGTACATCATTCTCACTACTATCATTCTCACTACTACAGGAGGAGAGAACTGTACATCATTCTCACTACTACAGCAGGAGAGAACTGTACATCATTCTCACTACTACAGGAGAGAACTATACATCATTCTCACTACTACAGGAGGAGAGAACTGTACATCATTCTCACTACTACATGAGAGAACTAAACATCATTCTCACTACTACAGGAGAGAACTATACATCATTCTCACTACTACAGGAGAGAACTGTACATCATTCTCACTACTACAGGAGAGAACTGTACATCATTCTCACTACTATCATTCTCACTACTACAGGAGGAGAGAACTGTACATCATTCTCACTACTACAGCAGGAGAGAACTGTACATCATTCTCACTACTACAGCAGGAGAGAACTGTACATCATTCTCACTACTACAGGAGAGAACTGTACATCATTCTCACTACTACAGAAGAGAACTGTACACCATTCTCACTACTACAGCAGGAGAGAACTGTACATCATTCTCACTACTACAGGAGAGAACTGTACATCATTCTCACTACTACAGGAGAGAACTATACATCATTCTCACTACTACAGCAGGAGAGAACATTACATCATTCTCACTACTACAGCAGGAGATAACTTTACATCATTCTCACTACTACAGGAGAGAACTATACATCATTCTCACTACTACAGGAGAGAACTGTACATCATTCTCACTACTACAGGAGGAGAGAACTATACATTATTCCCACTACTACAGGAGAGAACTATACATCATTCTCACTACTACAGCAGGAGAGAACCATACATCATTCTCACTACTACAGCAGGAGATAACTATACATCATTCTCACTACTACAGGAGGAGAGAACTGTACATCATTCTCACTACTACAGGAGAGAACTATACATCATTCTCACTACTACAGGAGAGAACTATACATTATTCTCACTACTACAGGAGAGAACTATACATCATTCTCACTACTACAGCAGGAGAGAACTATACATCATTCTCACTACTACAGCAGGAGAGAACTATACATCATTCTCACTACTACAGGAGGAGAGAACTGTACATCATTCTCACTACTACAGGAGAGAACTATACATCATTCTCACTACTACAGGAGAGAACTATACATTATTCTCACTACTACAGGAGAGAACTATACATCATTCTCACTACTACAGCAGGAGAGAACTATACATCATTCTCACTACTACAGGAGAGAACTGTACATCATTCTCACTACTACAGGAGAGAACTGTACACCATTCTCACTACTACAGGAGAGAACTGTACATCATTCTCACTACTATCATTCTCACTACTACAGGAGGAGAGAACTGTACATCATTCTCACTACTACAGGAGGAGAGAACTGTACATCATTCTCAATACTACAGGAGAGAACTGTACATCATTCTCACTACTATCATTCTCACTACTACAGGAGGAGAGAACTGTACATCATTCTCACTACTACAGCAGGAGAGAACTGTACATCATTCTCACTACTACAGGAGAGAACTATACATCATTCTCACTACTACAGGAGGAGAGAACTGTACATCATTCTCACTACTACATGAGAGAACTAAACATCATTCTCACTACTACAGGAGAGAACTATACATCATTCTCACTACTACAGGAGAGAACTGTACATCATTCTCACTACTACAGGAGAGAACTGTACATCATTCTCACTACTACAGCAGGAGAGAACTGTACATCATTCTCACTACTACAGCAGGAGAGAACTGTACATCATTCTCACTACTACAGGAGAGAACTGTACATCATTCTCACTACTACAGAAGAGAACTGTACATCATTCTCACTACTACAGCAGGAGAGAACTGTACATCATTCTCACTACTACAGGAGAGAACTGTACATCATTCTCACTACTACAGGAGAGAACTATACATCATTCTCACTACTACAGCAGGAGAGAACATTACATCATTCTCACTACTACAGCAGGAGATAACTTTACATCATTCTCACTACTACAGGAGAGAACTATACATCATTCTCACTACTACAGGAGAGAACTGTACATCATTCTCACTACTACAGGAGGAGAGAACTATACATTATTCCCACTACTACAGGAGAGAACTATACATCATTCTCACTACTACAGCAGGAGAGAACTATACATCATTCTCACTACTACAGCAGGAGATAACTATACATCATTCTCACTACTACAGGAGGAGAGAACTGTACATCATTCTCACTACTACAGGAGAGAACTATACATCATTCTCACTACTACAGGAGAGAACTATACATTATTCTCACTACTACAGGAGAGAACTATACATCATTCTCACTACTACAGCAGGAGAGAACTATACATCATTCTCACTACTACAGCAGGAGAGAACTATACATCATTCTCACTACTACAGGAGGAGAGAACTGTACATCATTCTCACTACTACAGGAGAGAACTATACATCATTCTCACTACTACAGGAGAGAACTATACATTATTCTCACTACTACAGGAGAGAACTATACATCATTCTCACTACTACAGCAGGAGAGAACTATACATCATTCTCACTACTACAGGAGAGAACTGTACATCATTCTCACTACTACAGGAGAGAACTGTACACCATTCTCACTACTACAGGAGAGAACTATACATCATTCTCACTACTACAGGAGAGAACTGTACATCATTCTCACTACTACAGCAGGAGAGAACTTTACATCATTCTCACTACTACAGGAGAGAACTGTGCACCATCCTTACTACCACAAGAGAGAACTATACATCATTCTCACTACTACAGCAGGAGAGAACTGTAAATCATTCTCACTACTACAGGAGAGAACTGCACATCATTCTCACTACTACAGCAGAAGAGAACTGTAAATTATTCTCACTACTACAGGAGAGAACTGCACATCATTCTCACTACTACAGCAGGAGAGAACTGTACATCATTCTCACTACTACAGGAGAGTACTATACATCATTCTCACTAATACAGGAGAGAACTATACATCATTCTCACTACTACAGCAGGAGAGAACTGCACATCATTCTCACTACTACAGGAGAGAACTATACATCATTCTCACTACTACAGGAGAGAACTGCACATCATTCTCACTACTACAGCAGGAGAGAACTGTAAATCATTCTCACTACTACAGGAGGAGAGAACTGTACATCATTCTCACTACTACAGGAGAGAACTGTACATCATTCTCACTACTACAGGAGAGAACTGTACATCATTCTCACTACTACAGGAGAGAACTGTACATCATTCTCACTACTACAGCAGGAGAGAATTGTACATCATTCTCACTACTACAGGAGGAGAGAACTGTACATCATTCTCACTACTACAGGAGAGAACTGTACATCATTCTCACTACTACAGCAGGAGAGAACTGTACATCATTCTCACTACTACAGCAGGAGAGAACTGTACATCATTCTCACTACTACAGGAGAGAACTGTACATCATTCTCACTACTACAGGAGGAGAGAACTGTACATCATTCTCACTACTACAGGAGAGAACTGTACATCATTCTCACTACTACAGGAGAGAACTGTACATCATTCTCACTACTACAGCAGGAGAGAATTGTACATCATTCTCACTACTACAGGAGGAGAGAACTGTACATCATTCTCACTACTACAGGAGAGAACTGTACATCATTCTCACTACTACAGCAGGAGAGACCTGTACATCATTCTCACTACTACAGCAGGAGAGAACTATACATCATTCTCACTACTACAGCAGGAGAGAACTATACATCATTCTCACTACTACAGGAGAGAACTATACATCATTCTCACTACTACAGGAGAGAGCTATACATCATTCTCACTAATACAGGAGAGAACTATACATCATTCTCACTACTACAGCAGGAGAGAACTTTACATCATTCTCACTACTACAGGAGATAACTATACATCATTCTCACTACTACAGGAGAGAACTGTACATCATTCTCACTACTACAGCAGGAGAGAACTATACATCATTCTCACTACTACAGCAGGAGAGAACTATACATCATTCTCACTAATACAGGAGGAGAGAACTATACATCATTCTCACTACTACAGGAGAGAACTGTACATCATTCTCACTACTACAGGAGAGAACTATACATCATTCTCACTACTACAGGAGGAGAGAACTGTACATCATTCTCACTACTACAGGAGAGAACTGTACATCATTCTCACTACTACAGGAGAGAACTGTACATCATTCTCACTACTACAGCAGGAGAGAATTGCACATCATTCTCACTACTACAGGAGGAGAGAACTGTACATCATTCTCACTACTACAGGAGAGAACTGTACATCATTCTCACTACTGCAGCAGGAGAGAACTGTACATCATTCTCACTACTACAGCAGGAGAGAACTATACATCATTCTCACTACTACAGCAGGAGAGAACTATACATCATTCTCACTACTACAGGAGAGAACTATACATCATTCTCACTACTACAGGAGAGAGCTATACATCATTCTCACTAATACAGGAGAGAACTATACATCATTCTCACTACTACAGCAGGAGATAACTTTACATCATTCTCACTACTACAGGAGATAACTATACATCATTCTCACTACTACAGGAGAGAACTGTACATCATTCTCACTACTACAGCAGGAGAGAACTATACATCATTCTCACTACTACAGGAGAGAACTATACATCATTCTCACTACTACAGCAGGAGAGAACTATACATCATTCTCACTACTACAGCAGGAGAGAACTATACATCATTCTCACTACTACAGCAGGAGAGAACTATACATCATTCTCACTACTACAGGAGAGAACTGTACATCATTCTCACTACTACAGCAGGAGAGAACTATACATCATTCTCACTACTACAGCAGGAGAGAACTATATATCATTCTCACTACTACAGGAGAGAACTATACATCATTCTCACTACTACAGCAGGAGAGAACTATATGTCATTCTCACTACTACAGGAGGAGAGAACTGTACATCATTCTCACTACTACAGGAGAGAACTATACATCATTCTCACTACTACAGGAGAGAACTATACATTATTCTCACTACTACAGGAGAGAACTATACATCATTCTCACTACTACAGCAGGAGAGAACTATACATCATTCTCACTACTACAGGAGAGAACTGTACATCATTCTCACTACTACAGGAGAGAACTGTACACCATTCTCACTACTACAGGAGAGAACTATACATCATTCTCACTACTACAGGAGAGAACTGTACATCATTCTCACTACTACAGCAGGAGAGAACTTTACATCATTCTCACTACTACAGGAGAGAACTGTGCACCATCCTTACTACCACAAGAGAGAACTATACATCATTCTCACTACTACAGCAGGAGAGAACTGTAAATCATTCTCACTACTACAGGAGAGAACTGCACATCATTCTCACTACTACAGCAGAAGAGAACTGTAAATTATTCTCACTACTACAGGAGAGAACTGCACATCATTCTCACTACTACAGCAGGAGAGAACTGTACATCATTCTCACTACTACAGGAGAGTACTATACATCATTCTCACTACTACAGGAGAGAACTATACATCATTCTCACTACTACAGCAGGAGAGAACTGCACATCATTCTCACTACTACAGGAGAGAACTATACATCATTCTCACTACTACAGGAGAGAACTGCACATCATTCTCACTACTACAGCAGGAGAGAACTGTAAATCATTCTCACTACTACAGGAGGAGAGAACTGTACATCATTCTCACTACTACAGGAGAGAACTGTACATCATTCTCACTACTACAGGAGAGAACTGTACATCATTCTCACTACTACAGCAGGAGAGAATTGTACATCATTCTCACTACTACAGGAGGAGAGAACTGTACATCATTCTCACTACTACAGGAGGAGAGAACTGTACATCATTCTCACTACTACAGGAGAGAACTGTACATCATTCTCACTACTACAGGAGGAGAGAACTGTACATCATTCTCACTACTACAGGAGAGAACTGTACATCATTCTCACTACTACAGCAGGAGAGAATTGTACATCATTCTCACTACTACAGCAGGAGAGAACTATACATCATTCTCACTACTACAGGAGAGAACTGTACATCATTCTCACTACTACAGCAGGAGAGAACTATACATCATTCTCACTACTACAGCAGGAGAGAACTATATATCATTCTCACTACTACAGGAGAGAACTATACATCATTCTCACTACTACAGCAGGAGAGAACTATATGTCATTCTCACTACTACAGGAGGAGAGAACTGTACATCATTCTCACTACTACAGGAGAGAACTATACATCATTCTCACTACTACAGGAGAGAACTATACATTATTCTCACTACTACAGGAGAGAACTATACATCATTCTCACTACTACAGCAGGAGAGAACTATACATCATTCTCACTACTACAGGAGAGAACTGTACATCATTCTCACTACTACAGGAGAGAACTGTACACCATTCTCACTACTACAGGAGAGAACTATACATCATTCTCACTACTACAGGAGAGAACTGTACATCATTCTCACTACTACAGCAGGAGAGAACTTTACATCATTCTCACTACTACAGGAGAGAACTGTGCACCATCCTTACTACCACAAGAGAGAACTATACATCATTCTCACTACTACAGCAGGAGAGAACTGTAAATCATTCTCACTACTACAGGAGAGAACTGCACATCATTCTCACTACTACAGCAGAAGAGAACTGTAAATTATTCTCACTACTACAGGAGAGAACTGCACATCATTCTCACTACTACAGCAGGAGAGAACTGTACATCATTCTCACTACTACAGGAGAGTACTATACATCATTCTCACTACTACAGGAGAGAACTATACATCATTCTCACTACTACAGCAGGAGAGAACTGCACATCATTCTCACTACTACAGGAGAGAACTATACATCATTCTCACTACTACAGGAGAGAACTGCACATCATTCTCACTACTACAGCAGGAGAGAACTGTAAATCATTCTCACTACTACAGGAGGAGAGAACTGTACATCATTCTCACTACTACAGGAGAGAACTGTACATCATTCTCACTACTACAGGAGAGAACTGTACATCATTCTCACTACTACAGCAGGAGAGAATTGTACATCATTCTCACTACTACAGGAGGAGAGAACTGTACATCATTCTCACTACTTCAGGAGGAGAGAACTGTACATCATTCTCACTACTACAGGAGAGAACTGTACATCATTCTCACTACTACAGGAGGAGAGAACTGTACATCATTCTCACTACTACAGGAGAGAACTGTACATCATTCTCACTACTACAGCAGGAGAGAATTGTACATCATTCTCACTACTACAGGAGGAGAGAACTGTACATCATTCTCACTACTACAGGAGAGAACTGTACATCATTCTCACTACTACAGCAGGAGAGAACTGTACATCATTCTCACTACTACAGCAGGAGAGAACTATACATCATTCTCACTACTACAGCAGGAGAGAACTATACATCATTCTCACTACTACAGGAGAGAACTATACATCATTCTCACTAATACAGGAGAGAACTATACATCATTCTCACTACTACAGCAGGAGAGAACTTTACATCATTCTCACTACTACAGGAGATAACTATACATCATTCTCACTACTACAGGAGAGAACTGTACATCATTCTCACTACTACAGCAGGAGAGAACTATACATCATTCTCACTACTACAGGAGAGAACTATACATCATTCTCACTACTACAGCAGGAGAGAACTATACATCATTCTCACTAATACAGGAGGAGAGAACTATACATCATTCTCACTACTACAGGAGAGAACTGTACATCATTCTCACTACTACAGGAGAGAACTGTACATCATTCTCACTACTACAGGAGGAGAGAACTGTACATCCTTCTCACTACTACAGGAGAGAACTGTACATCATTCTCACTACTACAGCAGGAGAGAACTGTACATCATTCTCACTACTACAGGAGGAGAGAACTGTACATCATTCTCACTACTACAGGAGAGAACTGTACATCATTCTCACTACTACAGGAGAGACCTATACATCATTCTCACTACTACAGCAGGAGAGAACATTACATCATTCTCACTACTACAGCAGGAGAGAACTGTACATCATTCTCACTACTACAGGAGGAGAGAACTGTACATCATTCTCACTACTACTACAGGAGAGAACTATACATTATTCTCACTACTACAGGAGAGAACTGTACATCATTCTCACTACTACAGGAGAGAACTATACATCATTCTCACTACTACAGGAGAGAACTATACATTATTCTCACTACTACAGCAGGAGAGAACTATACATCATTCTCACTACTACAGGAGAGAACTGTACATCATTCTCACTACTACAGCAGGAGAGAACTTTACATCATTCTCACTACTACAGGAGAGAACTGTGCACCATCCTTACTACCACAAGAGAGAACTATACATCATTCTCACTACTACAGCAGGAGAGAACTGTACATCATTCTCACTACTACAGGAGAGTACTATACATCATTCTCACTACTACAGGAGAGAACTATACATCATTCTCACTACTACAGCAGGAGAGAACTGCACATCATTCTCACTACTACAGGAGAGAACTATACATCATTCTCACTGCTACAGGAGAGAACTGCACATCATTCTCACTACTACAGCAGGAGAGAACTGTAAATCATTCTCACTACTACAGGAGGAGAGAACTGTACATCATTCTCACTACTACAGGAGAGAACTGTACATCATTCTCACTACTACAGGAGAGAACTGTACATCATTCTCACTACTACAGCAGGAGAGAATTGTACATCATTCTCACTACTACAGGAGGAGAGAACTGTACATCATTCTCACTACTACAGGAGAGAACTGTACATCATTCTCACTACTACAGGAGGAGAGAACTGTACATCATTCTCACTACTACAGGAGAGAACTGTACATCATTCTCACTACTACAGGAGAGAACTGTACATCATTCTCACTACTACAGCAGGAGAGAATTGTACATCATTCTCACTACTACAGGAGGAGAGAACTGTACATCATTCTCACTACTACAGGAGAGAACTGTACATCATTCTCACTACTACAGCAGGAGAGAACTGTACATCATTCTCACTACTACAGCAGGAGAGAACTATACATCATTCTCACTACTACAGCAGGAGAGAACTATACATCATTCTCACTACTACAGGAGAGAACTATACATCATTCTCTCTACTACAGGAGAGAGCTATACATCATTCTCACTAATACAGGAGAGAACTATACATAATTCTCACTACTACAGCAGGAGAGAACTTTACATAATTCTCACTACTACAGGAGATAACTATACATCATTCTCACTACTACAGGAGAGAACTATACATCATTCTCACTACTACAGGAGAGAACTATACATCATTCTCACTACTACAGCAGGAGAGAACTATACATCATTCTCACTAATACAGGAGGAGAGAACTATACATCATTCTCACTACTACAGGAGAGAACTGTACATCATTCTCACTACTACAGGAGAGAACTATACATCATTCTCACTACTACAGGAGGAGAGAACTGTACATCATTCTCACTACTACAGGAGAGAACTGTACATCATTCTCACTACTACAGCAGGAGAGAACTGTACATCATTCTCACTACTACAGGAGGAGAGAACTGTACATCATTCTCACTACTACAGGAGAGAACTGTACATCATTCTCACTACTACAGGAGAGACCTATACATCATTCTCACTACTACAGCAGGAGAGAACATTACATCATTCTCACTACTACAGCAGGAGAGAACTGTACATCATTCTCACTACTACTACAGGAGAGAACTGTACATCATTCTCACTACTACTACAGGAGAGAACTATACATTATTCTCACTACTACAGGAGAGAACTGTACATCATTCTCACTACTACAGGAGGAGAGAACTATACATCATTCTCACTACTACAGGAGAGAACTATACATCATTCTCACTACTACAGCAGGAGAGAACTATACATCATTCTCACTACTACAGCAGGAGAGAACTATATATCATTCTCACTACTACAGGAGAGAACTATACATCATTCTCACTACTACAGCAGGAGAGAACTATACAACATTCTCACTACTACAGCAGGAGAGAACTATACATCATTCTCACTACTACAGCAGGAGAGAACTATACATCATTCTCACTACTACTACAGGAGAGAACTGTACATCATTCTCACTACTACAGCAGGAGAGAACTGTACATCATTCTCACTACTACATGAGAGAACTAAACATCATTCTCACTACTACAGGAGGAGAGAACTGTACATCATTCTCACTACTACAGCAGGAGAGAACTGTTCATCATTCTCACTACTACAGCAGGAGAGAACTGTACATCATTCTCACTACTACAGGAGAGAACTATACATCATTCTCACTACTACAGGAGAGACCTATACATCATTCTCACTACTACAGGAGGAGAGAACTGTACATCATTCTCACTACTACAGGAGGAGAGAACTGTACATCATTCTCACTACTACAGGAGGAGAGAACTGTACATCATTCTCACTACTACAGGAGAGAACTGTACATCATTCTCACTACTATCATTCTCACTACTACAGGAGGAGAGAACTGTACATCATTCTCACTACTACAGCAGGAGAGAACTGTACATCATTCTCACTACTACAGGAGAGAACTATACATCATTCTCACTACTACAGGAGGAGAGAACTGTACATCATTCTCACTACTACATGAGAGAACTAAACATCATTCTCACTACTACAGGAGAGAACTATACATCATTCTCACTACTACAGGAGAGAACTGTACATCATTCTCACTACTACAGGAGAGAACTGTACATCATTCTCACTACTATCATTCTCACTACTACAGTTGGAGAGAACTGTACATCATTCTCACTACTACAGCAGGAGAGAACTGTACATCATTCTCACTACTACAGCAGGAGAGAACTGTACATCATTCTCACTACTACAGGAGAGAACTGTACATCATTCTCACTACTACAGAAGAGAACTGTACATCATTCTCACTACTACAGCAGGAGAGAACTGTACATCATTCTCACTACTACAGGAGAGAACTGTACATCATTCTCACTACTACAGGAGAGAACTATACATCATTCTCACTACTACAGCAGGAGAGAACATTACATCATTCTCACTACTACAGCAGGAGATAACTTTACATCATTCTCACTACTACAGGAGAGAACTATACATCATTCTCACTACTACAGGAGAGAACTGTACATCATTCTCACTACTACAGGAGGAGAGAACTATACATTATTCCCACTACTACAGGAGAGAACTATACATCATTCTCACTACTACAGCAGGAGAGAACTATACATCATTCTCACTACTACAGCAGGAGATAACTATACATCTTTCTCACTACTACAGGAGGAGAGAACTGTACATCATTCTCACTACTACAGGAGAGAACTATACATCATTCTCACTACTACAGGAGAGAACTATACATTATTCTCACTACTACAGGAGAGAACTATACATCATTCTCACTACTACAGCAGGAGAGAACTATACATCATTCTCACTACTACAGCAGGAGAGAACTATACATCATTCTCACTACTACAGGAGGAGAGAACTGTACATCATTCTCACTACTACAGGAGAGAACTATACATCATTCTCACTACTACAGGAGAGAACTATACATTATTCTCACTACTACAGGAGAGAACTATACATCATTCTCACTACTACAGCAGGAGAGAACTATACATCATTCTCACTACTACAGGAGAGAACTGTACATCATTCTCACTACTACAGGAGAGAACTGTACACCATTCTCACTACTACAGGAGAGAACTATACATCATTCTCACTACTACAGGAGAGAACTATACATCATTCTCACTACTACAGCAGGAGAGAACTGCACATCATTCTCACTACTACAGGAGAGAACTATACATCATTCTCACTACTACAGGAGAGAACTGCACATCATTCTCACTACTACAGCAGGAGAGAACTGTAAATCATTCTCACTACTACAGGAGGAGAGAACTGTACATCATTCTCACTACTACAGGAGAGAACTGTACATCATTCTCACTACTACAGGAGAGAACTGTACATCATTCTCACTACTACAGGAGAGAACTGTACATCATTCTCACTACTACAGCAGGAGAGAACTGTACATCATTCTCACTACTACAGGAGATAACTGTACATCATTCTCACTACTACAGGAGGAGAGAACTGTACATCATTCTCACTACTACAGGAGAGAACTGTACATCATTCTCACTACTACAGGAGAGAACTGTACATCATTCTCACTACTACAGCAGGAGAGAATTGTACATCATTCTCACTACTACAGGAGGAGAGAACTGTACATCATTCTCACTACTACAGGAGAGAACTGTACATCATTCTCACTACTACAGCAGGAGAGACCTGTACATCATTCTCACTACTACAGCAGGAGAGAACTATACATCATTCTCACTACTACAGCAGGAGAGAACTATACATCATTCTCACTACTACAGGAGAGAACTATACATCATTCTCACTACTACAGGAGAGAGCTATACATCATTCTCACTAATACAGGAGAGAACTATACATCATTCTCACTACTACAGCAGGAGAGAACTTTACATCATTCTCACTACTACAGGAGATAACTATACATCATTCTCACTACTACAGGAGAGAACTGTACATCATTCTCACTACTACAGCAGGAGAGAACTATACATCATTCTCACTACTACAGGAGAGAACTATACATCATTCTCACTACTACAGCAGGAGAGAACTATACATCATTCTCACTAATACAGGAGGAGAGAACTATACATCATTCTCACTACTACAGGAGAGAACTGTACATCATTCTCACTACTACAGGAGAGAACTATACATCATTCTCACTACTACAGGAGGAGAGAACTGTACATCATTCTCACTACTACAGGAGAGAACTGTACATCATTCTCACTACTACAGGAGAGAACTGTACATCATTCTCACTACTACAGCAGGAGAGAATTGCACATCATTCTCACTACTACAGGAGGAGAGAACTGTACATCATTCTCACTACTACAGGAGAGAACTGTACATCATTCTCACTACTGCAGCAGGAGAGAACTGGACATCATTCTCACTACTACAGCAGGAGAGAACTATACATCATTCTCACTACTACAGCAGGAGAGAACTATACATCATTCTCACTACTACAGGAGAGAACTATACATCATTCTCACTACTACAGGAGAGAGCTATACATCATTCTCACTAATACAGGAGAGAACTATACATCATTCTCACTACTACAGCAGGAGATAACTTTACATCATTCTCACTACTACAGGAGATAACTATACATCATTCTCACTACTACAGGAGAGAACTGTACATCATTCTCACTACTACAGCAGGAGAGAACTATACATCATTCTCACTACTACAGGAGAGAACTATACATCATTCTCACTACTACAGGAGAGAACTATACATCATTCTCACTACTACAGCAGGAGAGAACTATACATCATTCTCACTAATACAGGAGGAGAGAACTATACATCATTCTCACTACTACAGGAGAGAACTGTACATCATTCTCACTACTACAGGAGAGAACTGTACATCATTCTCACTACTACAGCAGGAGAGAACTGTACATCATTCTCACTACTACAGGAGGAGAGAACTGTACATCATTCTTTCTACTACAGGAGAGAACTGTACATCATTCTCACTACTACAGCAGGAGAGAACTGTACATCATTCTCACTACTACAGGAGGAGAGAACTGTACATCATTCTCACTACTACAGGAGGAGAGAACTGTACATCATTCTCACTACTACAGGAGAGAACTGTACATCATTCTCACTACTACAGGAGAGACCTATACATCATTCTCACTACTACAGGAGAGAGCTATACATCATTCTCACTAATACAGGAGAGAACTATACATCATTCTCACTACTACAGCAGGAGAGAACTTTACATCATTCTCACTACTACAGGAGATAACTATACATCATTCTCACTACTACAGGAGAGAACTGTACATCATTCTCACTACTACAGCAGGAGAGAACTATACATCATTCTCACTACTACAGGAGAGAACTATACATCATTCTCACTACTACAGCAGGAGAGAACTATACATCATTCTCACTAATACAGGAGGAGAGAACTATACATCATTCTCACTACTACAGGAGAGAACTGTACATCATTCTCACTACTACAGGAGAGAACTATACATCATTCTCACTACTACAGGAGGAGAGAACTGTACATCATTCTCACTACTACAGGAGAGAACTGTACATCATTCTCACTACTACAGGAGAGAACTGTACATCATTCTCACTACTACAGCAGGAGAGAATTGCACATCATTCTCACTACTACAGGAGGAGAGAACTGTACATCATTCTCACTACTACAGGAGAGAACTGTACATCATTCTCACTACTGCAGCAGGAGAGAACTGGACATCATTCTCACTACTACAGCAGGAGAGAACTATACATCATTCTCACTACTACAGCAGGAGAGAACTATACATCATTCTCACTACTACAGGAGAGAACTATACATCATTCTCACTACTACAGGAGAGAGCTATACATCATTCTCACTAATACAGGAGAGAACTATACATCATTCTCACTACTACAGCAGGAGATAACTTTACATCATTCTCACTACTACAGGAGATAACTATACATCATTCTCACTACTACAGGAGAGAACTGTACATCATTCTCACTACTACAGCAGGAGAGAACTATACATCATTCTCACTACTACAGGAGAGAACTATACATCATTCTCACTACTACAGGAGAGAACTATACATCATTCTCACTACTACAGCAGGAGAGAACTATACATCATTCTCACTAATACAGGAGGAGAGAACTATACATCATTCTCACTACTACAGGAGAGAACTGTACATCATTCTCACTACTACAGGAGAGAACTATACATCATTCTCACTACTACAGGAGGAGAGAACTGTACATCATTCTTTCTACTACAGGAGAGAACTGTACATCATTCTCACTACTACAGCAGGAGAGAACTGTACATCATTCTCACTACTACAGGAGGAGAGAACTGTACATCATTCTCACTACTACAGGAGGAGAGAACTGTACATCATTCTCACTACTACAGGAGAGAACTGTACATCATTCTCACTACTACAGGAGAGACCTATACATCATTCTCACTACTACAGCAGGAGAGAACATTACATCATTCTCACTACTACAGCAGGAGAGAACTGTACATCATTCTCACTACTACAGGAGGAGAGAACTGTACATCATTCTCACTACTACTACAGGAGAGAACTATACATTATTCTCACTACTACAGGAGAGAACTGTACATCATTCTCACTACTACAGGAGGAGAGAACTATACATCATTCTCACTACTACAGGAGAGAACTATACATCATTCTCACTACTACAGCAGGAGAGAACTATACATCATTCTCACTACTACAGCAGGAGAGAACTATATATCATTCTCACTACTACAGGAGAGAACTATACATCATTCTCACTACTACAGCAGGAGAGAACTATACATCATTCTCACTACTACAGCAGGAGAGAACTATACATCATTCTCACTACTACAGCAGGAGAGAACTATACATCATTCTCACTACTACTACAGGAGAGAACTGTACATCATTCTGACTACTACAGCAGGAGAGAACTGTACATCATTCTCACTACTACATGAGAGAACTAAACATCATTCTCACTACTACAGGAGGAGAGAACTATACATCATTCTCACTACTACAGGAGAGAACTGTACATCATTCTCACTACTATCATTCTCACTACTACAGGAGGAGAGAACTGTACATCATTCTCACTACTACAGCAGGAGAGAACTGTACATCATTCTCACTACTACAGCAGGAGAGAACTGTACATCATTCTCACTACTACAGGAGAGAACTATACATCATTCTCACTACTACAGGAGAGACCTATACATCATTCTCACTACTACAGGAGGAGAGAACTGTACATCATTCTCACTACTACAGGAGGAGGGAACTGTACATCATTCTCACTACTACAGGAGGAGAGAACTGTACATCATTCTCAATACTACAGGAGAGAACTGTACATCATTCTCACTACTATCATTCTCACTACTACAGGAGGAGAGAACTGTACATCATTCTCACTACTACAGCAGGAGAGAACTGTACATCATTCTCACTACTACAGGAGAGAACTATACATCATTCTCACTACTACAGGAGGAGAGAACTGTACATCATTCTCACTACTACATGAGAGAACTAAACATCATTCTCACTACTACAGGAGAGAACTATACATCATTCTCACTACTACAGGAGAGAACTGTACATCATTCTCACTACTACAGGAGAGAACTGTACATCATTCTCACTACTACAGGAGAGAACTGTACATCATTCTCACTACTACAGAAGAGAACTGTACATCATTCTCACTACTACAGCAGGAGAGAACTGTACATCATTCTCACTACTACAGGAGAGAACTGTACATCATTCTCACTACTACAGAAGAGAACTGTACATCATTCTCACTACTACAGCAGGAGAGAACTGTACATCATTCTCACTACTACAGGAGAGAACTGTACATCATTCTCACTACTACAGGAGAGAACTATACATCATTCTCACTACTACAGCAGGAGAGAACATTACATCATTCTCACTACTACAGCAGGAGATAACTTTACATCATTCTCACTACTACAGGAGAGAACTATACATCATTCTCACTACTACAGCAGGAGAGAATTGTACATCATTCTCACTACTACAGGAGGAGAGAACTGTACATCATTCTCACTACTACAGGAGAGAACTGTACATCATTCTCACTACTACAGGAGGAGAGAACTGTACATCATTCTCACTACTACAGGAGAGAACTGTACATCATTCTCACTACTACAGGAGAGAACTGTACATCATTCTCACTACTACAGCAGGAGAGAATTGTACATCATTCTCACTACTACAGGAGGAGAGAACTGTACATCATTCTCACTACTACAGGAGAGAACTGTACATCATTCTCACTACTACAGCAGGAGAGAACTGTACATCATTCTCACTACTACAGCAGGAGAGAACTATACATCATTCTCACTACTACAGCAGGAGAGAACTATACATCATTCTCACTACTACAGGAGAGAACTATACATCATTCTCTCTACTACAGGAGAGAGCTATACATCATTCTCACTAATACAGGAGAGAACTATACATCATTCTCACTACTACAGCAGGAGAGAACTTTACATAATTCTCACTACTACAGGAGATAACTATACATCATTCTCACTACTACAGGAGAGAACTATACATCATTCTCACTACTACAGGAGAGAACTATACATCATTCTCACTACTACAGCAGGAGAGAACTATACATCATTCTCACTAATACAGGAGGAGAGAACTATACATCATTCTCACTACTACAGGAGAGAACTGTACATCATTCTCACTACTACAGGAGAGAACTATACATCATTCTCACTACTACAGGAGGAGAGAACTGTACATCATTCTCACTACTACAGGAGAGAACTGTACATCATTCTCACTACTACAGCAGGAGAGAACTGTACATCATTCTCACTACTACAGGAGGAGAGAACTGTACATCATTCTCACTACTACAGGAGAGAACTGTACATCATTCTCACTACTACAGGAGAGACCTATACATCATTCTCACTACTACAGCAGGAGAGAACATTACATCATTCTCACTACTACAGCAGGAGAGAACTGTACATCATTCTCACTACTACTACAGGAGAGAACTGTACATCATTCTCACTACTACTACAGGAGAGAACTATACATTATTCTCACTACTACAGGAGAGAACTGTACATCATTCTCACTACTACAGGAGGAGAGAACTATACATCATTCTCACTACTACAGGAGAGAACTATACATCATTCTCACTACTACAGCAGGAGAGAACTATACATCATTCTCACTACTACAGCAGGAGAGAACTATATATCATTCTCACTACTACAGGAGAGAACTATACATCATTCTCACTACTACAGCAGGAGAGAACTATACAACATTCTCACTACTACAGCAGGAGAGAACTATACATCATTCTCACTACTACAGCAGGAGAGAACTATACATCATTCTCACTACTACTACAGGAGAGAACTGTACATCATTCTCACTACTACAGCAGGAGAGAACTGTACATCATTCTCACTACTGCACATGAGAGAACTAGTAACATCATTCTCACTACTACAGGAGGAGAGAACTGTACATCATTCTCACTACTACAGCAGGAGAGAACTGTTCATCATTCTCACTACTACAGCAGGAGAGAACTGTACATCATTCTCACTACTACAGGAGAGAACTATACATCATTCTCACTACTACAGGAGAGACCTATACATCATTCTCACTACTACAGGAGGAGAGAACTGTACATCATTCTCACTACTACAGGAGGAGAGAACTGTACATCATTCTCACTACTACAGGAGGAGAGAACTGTACATCATTCTCACTACTACAGGAGAGAACTGTACATCATTCTCACTACTATCATTCTCACTACTACAGGAGGAGAGAACTGTACATCATTCTCACTACTACAGCAGGAGAGAACTGTACATCATTCTCACTACTACAGGAGAGAACTATACATCATTCTCACTACTACAGGAGGAGAGAACTGTACATCATTCTCACTACTACATGAGAGAACTAAACATCATTCTCACTACTACAGGAGAGAACTATACATCATTCTCACTACTACAGGAGAGAACTGTACATCATTCTCACTACTACAGGAGAGAACTGTACATCATTCTCACTACTATCATTCTCACTACTACAGTTGGAGAGAACTGTACATCATTCTCACTACTACAGCAGGAGAGAACTGTACATCATTCTCACTACTACAGCAGGAGAGAACTGTACATCATTCTCACTACTACAGGAGAGAACTGTACATCATTCTCACTACTACAGAAGAGAACTGTACATCATTCTCACTACTACAGCAGGAGAGAACTGTACATCATTCTCACTACTACAGGAGAGAACTGTACATCATTCTCACTACTACAGGAGAGAACTATACATCATTCTCACTACTACAGCAGGAGAGAACATTACATCATTCTCACTACTACAGCAGGAGATAACTTTACATCATTCTCACTACTACAGGAGAGAACTATACATCATTCTCACTACTACAGGAGAGAACTGTACATCATTCTCACTACTACAGGAGGAGAGAACTATACATTATTCCCACTACTACAGGAGAGAACTATACATCATTCTCACTACTACAGCAGGAGAGAACTATACATCATTCTCACTACTACAGCAGGAGATAACTATACATCTTTCTCACTACTACAGGAGGAGAGAACTGTACATCATTCTCACTACTACAGGAGAGAACTATACATCATTCTCACTACTACAGGAGAGAACTATACATTATTCTCACTACTACAGGAGAGAACTATACATCATTCTCACTACTACAGCAGGAGAGAACTATACATCATTCTCACTACTACAGCAGGAGAGAACTATACATCATTCTCACTACTACAGGAGGAGAGAACTGTACATCATTCTCACTACTACAGGAGAGAACTATACATCATTCTCACTACTACAGGAGAGAACTATACATTATTCTCACTACTACAGGAGAGAACTATACATCATTCTCACTACTACAGCAGGAGAGAACTATACATCATTCTCACTACTACAGGAGAGAACTGTACATCATTCTCACTACTACAGGAGAGAACTGTACACCATTCTCACTACTACAGGAGAGAACTATACATCATTCTCACTACTACAGGAGAGAACTATACATCATTCTCACTACTACAGCAGGAGAGAACTGCACATCATTCTCACTACTACAGGAGAGAACTATACATCATTCTCACTACTACAGGAGAGAACTGCACATCATTCTCACTACTACAGCAGGAGAGAACTGTAAATCATTCTCACTACTACAGGAGGAGAGAACTGTACATCATTCTCACTACTACAGGAGAGAACTGTACATCATTCTCACTACTACAGGAGAGAACTGTACATCATTCTCACTACTACAGGAGAGAACTGTACATCATTCTCACTACTACAGCAGGAGAGAACTGTACATCATTCTCACTACTACAGGAGATAACTGTACATCATTCTCACTACTACAGGAGGAGAGAACTGTACATCATTCTCACTACTACAGGAGAGAACTGTACATCATTCTCACTACTACAGGAGAGAACTGTACATCATTCTCACTACTACAGCAGGAGAGAATTGTACATCATTCTCACTACTACAGGAGGAGAGAACTGTACATCATTCTCACTACTACAGGAGAGAACTGTACATCATTCTCACTACTACAGCAGGAGAGACCTGTACATCATTCTCACTACTACAGCAGGAGAGAACTATACATCATTCTCACTACTACAGCAGGAGAGAACTAT